>NC_089589.1:50138920-50438920 GCF_019320115.1 Miscanthus floridulus | reverse complement strand
CATGTCCTCCACCAGCGCGTTCTGCTTGCCGCTCTGGTGGGATCCTCTCTAGGTGCTTCTGTGGGGACGGCGAGGACGAGGACCACACCATTTTGGCGGTTCCACTTTCATTGGGCTACCAAGGGGAAAGGGTGAACTTGGGTTGCAAGAAAGTGTAGAGCGAAGGGACTTAAACTCAGATTAACTAGTTGAGTTACATTACACTTAGCTTGTATGAGAATTTATATTTTTTAGTTCACACAAGAATTTAGCTGTAGGGACAAATAAATCAAACTTTCTCTGACAAAAAAATATTTGATGTTCCGGATGTGACCTAGTTGATTTTTTAATTTTACTTTCTATATCTTATAGATATTTTGTCGGAGACATGAAAATTATATGCAGTGATTTATATTCACAAACACTCCCGAAATCCGGTCCTAGTTTCTCTTTTGGCGTCCATAAACATATATATATATATATATATATATATATATATATATATATATATATATATATATATAGGAATATAGGAATAATAAACTGGCGAGGGATCGGGTACTACAAATTGAAAAGACATGTCGTATTTAAGAGAACAAACTGTTTTCTTTGAAATCATTTGTGCTGACTTACGGAAAATCTAGTCTTTGCATCGATCAGTAAGGGCCTGTTTAGATTCCAAACAATTTTGCGTAGTACTCGTCACATCGAATCTTGCGGCACATGCATGGAGTACTAAATGTAGACGAAAAAAAACTAATTACACAGTTGGTCGAGAAATCGTGAGACGAAACTTTTGAACCTAATTAGTCCATAATTAGACACTAATTACCAAATACAAACGAAATACTACATTGAGTCAAAATCCAAAAATTTTTGGATCTAAACGGGGCCTAAGTTAGACAAAGAAGCTTCTGTTACTGCTACAAATTGGTCAGTCAAGCAGCCAATGCAGCCACACACTGACACTGGAGGATGTATCTTCGCGGCGAAGGAAATTGCCTCCCTACGGTACACACCGTACGGTTACTACGTGGAAAGCAAGCCCTGGATTGGAGGCTGGAGCGAATCTCTGGGAGGCACAGCGTCCCGTCTCGTCTGTGAGTCCAAGTGACAGAAGGGCAGCGAAAAATTTTGGTAATTGAGTGATAACGGGTGGACTAACGGTTTGCTTAAATACTGTATGAGCTAGGTTAGTGTTGAGCAAAGGGACAACCATGGAGGAGATGGTGATGGCCAAGGTGATCAAGTGCTCGACATGGATGGAAGAAGGAGATTGAGAAGTGGGAAGAAAAGACCAATACAAAGGATTAAAGGCAAAAGTATAAGATAAGTTTTTGTATGTCCATACCTCCTTTTGAGCAAAGGTATAAGACAGGTATAAACAAAGGACTAATGGTTTTTTTATGTTGTCCCAAGTGGTAGAACAGTCTTCACACAAAATTCTCAACTTCGAAAGACCTGCTTTTAACTTTCTTAACGTATACCTGGTAAACTCAAGCTTTGTCTCCCTCAATATCCTTGAAGTAGAGCTCTTGCAAGAGGTAGTTGACGGCTTGGTACATGTCCTCCACCAGCGCGTTCTGCTTGCCGCTCTGGTGGGATCCTCTCTAGGTGCTTCTGTGGGGACGGCGAGGACGAGGACCACACCATTTTGGCGGTTCCACTTTCATTGGGCTACCAAGGGGAAAGGGTGAACTTGGGTTGCAAGAAAGTGTAGAGCGAAGGGACTTAAACTCAGATTAACTAGTTGAGTTACATTACACTTAGCTTGTACGAGAATTTATATTTTTTAGTTCACACAAGAATTTAGCTGTAGGGACAAATAAATCAAACTTTCTCTGACAAAAAAATATTTGATGTTCCGGATGTGACCTAGTTGATTTTTTAATTTTACTTTCTATATCTTATAGATATTTTGTCGGAGACATGAAAATTATATGCAGTGATTTATATTCACAAACACTCCCGAAATCCAGTCCTAGTTTCTCTTTTGGCGTCCATAAACATATATATATATATATATATATATATATATATATATATATATAGGAATATAGGAATAATAAACTGGCGAGGGATCGGGTACTACAAATTGAAAAGACATGTCGTATTTAAGAGAACAAACTGTTTTCTTTGAAATCATTTGTGCTGACTTACGGAAAATCTAGTCTTTGCATCGATCAGTAAGGGCCTGTTTAGATTCCAAACAATTTTGCGCAGTACTCGTCACATCGAATCTTACGGCACATGCATGGAGTACTAAATGTAGACGAAAAAAAAACTAATTACACAGTTAGTCGAGAAATCGTGAGACGAAACTTTTGAACCTAATTAGTCCATAATTAGACACTAATTACCAAATATAAACGAAATACTACATTGAGTCAAAATCCAAAAATTTTTGGATCTAAACGGGGCCTAAGTTAGACAAAGAAGCTTCTGTTACTGCTACAAATTGGTCAGTCAAGCAGCCAATGCAACCAGACACTGACACTGGAGGATGTATCTTCGCGGCGAAGGAAATTGCCTCCCTACGGTACACACCGTACGGTTACTACGTGGAAAGCAAGCCCTGGATTGGAGGCTGGAGCGAATCTCTGGGAGGCACAGCGTCCCGTCTCGTCTGTGAGTCCAAGTGACAGAAGGGCAGCGAAAAGTTTTGGTAATTGAGTGATAACGGGTGGACTAACGGTTTGCTTAAATACTGTATGAGCTAGGTTAGTGTTGAGCAAAGGGACAACCATGGAGGAGATGGTGATGGCCAAGGTGATCAAGTGCTCGACATGGATGGAAGAAGGAGATTGAGAAGTGGGAAGAAAAGACCAATACAAAGGATTAAAGGCAAAAGTATAAGATAAGTTTTTGTATGTCCATACCTCCTTTTGAGCAAAGGTATAAGACAGGTATAAACAAAGGACTAATGGTTTTTTTATGTTGTCCCAAGTGGTAGAACGGTCTTCACACAAAATTCTCAACTTCGAAAGACCTGCTTTTAACTTTCTTAACGTATACCTGGTAAACTCAAGCTTTGTCTCCCTCAATATCCTTGAAGTAGAGCTCTTGCAAGAGGTAGTTGATGGCTTGGTACATGTCCTCCACCAGCGCGTTCTGCTTGCCGCTCTGGTGGGATCCTCTCTAGGTGCTTCTGTGGGGACGGCGAGGACGAGGACCACACCATTTTGGCGGTTCCACTTTCATTGGGCTACCAAGGGGAAAGGGTGAACTTGGGTTGCAAGAAAGTGTAGAGCGAAGGGACTTAAACTCAGATTAACTAGTTGAGTTACATTACACTTAGCTTGTACGAGAATTTATATTTTTTAGTTCACACAAGAATTTAGCTGTAGGGACAAATAAATCAAACTTTCTCTGACAAAAAAATATTTGATGTTCTGGATGTGACCTAGTTGATTTTTTAATTTTACTTTCTATATCTTATAGCTATTTTGTCGGAGACATGAAAATTATATGCAGTGATTTATATTCACAAACACTCCCGAAATCCGGTCCTAGTTTCTCTTTTGGCGTCCATAAACATATATATATATATATATATATATATATATATATATATATATATAGAGGAATAATAAACTGGCGAGGGATCGGGTACTACAAATTGAAAAGACATGTCGTATTTAAGAGAACAAACTGTTTTCTTTGAAATCATTTGTGCTGACTTACGGAAAATCTAGTCTTTGCATCGATCAGTAAGGGCCTGTTTAGATTCCAAAAAATTTTGCATAGTACTCGTCACATCGAATCTTGCGGCATATGCATGGAGTACTAAATGTAGACGAAAATAAACTAATTACACAGTTGATCGAAAAATCGTGAGACGAAACTTTTGAACCTAATTAGTCCATAATTAGACACTAATTACCAAATACAAACGAAATGCTACAGTGAGCCAAAATCCAAAAAATTTTGGATCTAAACGGGGCCTAAGTTAGACAAAGAAGCTTCTGTTACTGCTACAAATTGGTCAGTCAAGCAGCCAATGCAGCCACACACTGACACTGGAGGATGTATCTTCGCGGCGAAGGAAATTGGCACACCGTACGGTTACTACGTGGAAAGCAAGCCCTGGATTGGAGGCTGGAGCGAATCTCTGTGAGGCACAGCGTACCGGCTCGTCTGCGAGTCCAAAAGTGAGTCCAAGTGACAGAAGGGCTTCCACTCTCATCCGTCAGTCATCACACTGTTTGGGCAGTCTTCGGACCAAAGGTACCAGGAGAGTCTTTCATTTGAGTAATAGTTGAGATAAGAGTCTACTATATGCCAAGTTCTCGTACAATAACATTTACCAGAAGAGTCTTAAGATGACACATTTTGGGCGTCGTATGGACGTAAATGTAGAACGCCCTTGTTCTGTAATTAGACGGGTGAAACTCAAGTGTTTCGATCCGATGTCCTTAGAGACACAGAAGAACAAGTGAGAATGATTAGAGACAACTTGAGAGTGGATCAGTCCCGACAGAAGAGTTACGCTGATACTTAGAGAAGAGAGCCGACTTTCAAAGTTGGAGATTATGTGTACTTAAAGGTGTCACCAATGAGAAGTGTGAAAAGATTCAATATGAAGAGAAAGTTGGCCACGAGGTATATTGGATCTTTTAAGATCCTAGAGAGACGTGGAGAAGTAGCCTATCAATTGGAACTGCCTGAGAGTTTGTCAGGTGTGCACGATGTGTTTCATGTTTCTCAATTAAAGAAGTGTTTGCGAGTACTAGAAGAGCAGATTCCTTTAAAAGAACTTGCTGTTAAGGAAGATCTCACATATGAAGAGTATCCGATAAAGATCTTACAGACGACAGAAAGAGTTACAAGGAGCCGAGTTATAAAAATGTGCAAAGTACAGTGGAATCGTTATATAGAGGATGATGCTACTTGAGAAAGAGAAGAAGAATTGTGGAAGTCTTATCCCCAACTGTTTGAGTAAGCAATCATGCGAATCTTGAGGACGAGATTCATCTTAAGGGGGTAGAATTGTAACACCCAAAAATTTCATTCTTTTAAAATAAGTAAATTTGATTTAAATTATGTTATTATGTGTGCATTTCAAATTTAGGAAATAAATTTTTTATGAAATTAAAAGTAAATATAAGGATAGAAACATGTTGATGCATTCATGCTGCTGCACATTTGTTTTTGTAATGATTAGCTTTGACTAGAATTTGAATTGAATTCAAATTCAACTTGAAAATGAGTTTGGAAAATTTATCTGGAAAAAGAAAACGAATCTCTTTCTTTTCTTTTTCATTTCCTCACTTTCGGCCCATTTGGCCTTTTTCTTTCCCCGCTGGCCTTCTCGCTCTGGCCGAGCCGGCCCGCTCACCTTCGCCCCTCCCTCCTGCTTTCCTCCTGGGCCGGCCCAGCACCACTCGGGCGGCAACCGCAACCACTGCCGCTCCCTTGGCCCAGCACTGCACGGCAACTGCCGCCGTGCCCTTCCGGCGCCTCAGCCGCTGTTCGCTCGGGTCCACGCGTCAGCGCTGTCCCTAACCCCCGCACGACCTGCGTCCGCGCTCGGTCAAGGCGAAACCGCCGCCGCTCCACTTCACGTCATCGTGGGAGCGACCCCCCCCCCCCCCCCCCCCCCGCACCCTGGCCTCTACAAAAGGGTGCCGAACCCTTCGCCGCGCTCCCTCTATTGCTCCTCGCTCTGTTTTCGCACTCGCTGAGCACCACAGAAGCCGCAACTGCCACGCCAAAGAGTGCCGAGGTTCGCCATTCGCCCCTCCACGTGGCTGCCGTCCCCGAGCCTCCTCCGTCTTCGTTTTCCCTGCGGTGAGAACCCCCTTGCCCCCCTCTTTCTCCCCATGCCATTTATTTCGAGTTTCGTGGCTTCTAGAGCCCTAGCCGCGTGCGCCAGGAAGCTCCGCATCGCCGGCAATGGCGACCGCTGCCTCGACTCTCTCCTTCAGCCACCTTATCGGCCTGTCCGAGGTCCCCTTCACCCCCTTGCTCTCCTGGTGTCCTCGGTTCTTCGAACCGTGGCCCGTAGCCACTGAACCATGCACGCTGGCATGTTCCTTGTCGCCGGCCATGGCTGCGCCGTCGCCGGAGCTACTGTTCCCGACCGGCTCCTTCTCTCTTCCCCCAGATCTAATTCGAGCCACCCATCTGTGATCCAACGGCATAGATAATCCCATACCCCTTCGCGGGTCCTTTTTCTAAAGAGACCCCCTGGTTTCGCCTAATTATGCCCGCAGTCCAAAACACATTTCCTGGGTACGCTTTCTCCTTTTGAAAACGTAAAATATACTGTTTTAGTCCAAAATACGTTTTCAGTATTTACAGAAATGCTATTGCACTGTTTTGCTTATAAAATCGTCGTTATAGCTCCGATTTGACCCGTTCAAATTTTGTTAGGTTCGCAATTAAGTTCTCTACATGTTAATACCACTATTAACCCTGTTTGCAACATTTAAATTTTGAGATTAGATTTAGTTAAATAAATTGCTATAGGAAATCCTGTTTAAATCATAACTTTTGCGTTTTAGCTCCGTTTTTTGTGAACTTCGCGTTGACGTGATCGTAGCGAGACATAGAATCTTTTCATAAACATTTTATCTTGTTTTCTATAATGCTGGTGTACTATTTTAATTATAGGATTGTTTGCTTTGCATGAATACCTTTGGAATGTTGTATGTTGCCGTGTTGGTCGTGTTCAGACGGTGAGGAGAACGTTGGAGACCCAGAGTTCTTTGACGACCAACAGGACCAGCAGGAGTTTGCTAACCAACGCAAGTATATCATGAGATCTACCTTGATGCCTATTCACCATTGATTAATTACTCATTTGCATGTGTCTAATTTTGATACCCGTAAGGACATCCTAGTGATTGATTATCCTATTCCTTGTCTCCTATGGGTTATATGCATATGGGTAGTTTGCTAGCGCTCAATGTAAATGTACATAATCTACATAATGAATAATGGTTCTATGGAACAAAAAGGTAAAAATTTGCTTTCAAACGACTGAATTATAGGGCGATGGAGCAAATGACTTTCGATCATGATTGCTCTCGGCCCTCTATAAGAACTTATCTGTTGGCAAAAGCTGAGACTGACAGTGCAACCGTGAGGGTCATATAGCTCTGACTTTAGCTCAGTAATAGGACCTTTTCTAGCTTGTTAGAGGTTACCTTTATGGCACAAAAAGGGGCTTGCCACATTGGGTATAGGACTGCCTCTGTTCCTATGTGTATAGCCACGAAGGATTTGTGCCATAGGAAAGGGGGTTTCCTACATCTGCCTACCGAGGAAACCTAGCGGCCCTAACTTGTTAGAGAAACCTATGAAATGGCTTTATAGTGTACCCTATCCGCTCACCTTGGCAGTGATATGGGAGTAATTAACCCGGGCATATGAGAATCACGACTCGCGGTGAATGTGCACAACCTCTGCAGAGGGTTACAAACTATTATAACAGCCGTGCTTACGGTCACGAGCGGCCCGAAAAACTCATAGAATAACTGGTTACTTATTGTTGTTCATTTATGATGTTATATGATGATAATATCATCTAAATGATTCAGATATCTGATTATGTGGGTTTAAATGGGAGCTTAAGCATAACTTGATAATAGTTGATGATAAAATCTTGACTCACTAAAAGTGCTAACTGCAGTAAACCAGAGTCATCCTTTTGAGCTTTCATAACCCCATGTTATCTTGTTAAGTACGGAAAGTACTTACGCTTGTTTACTTTCTATATTTGGATAAAAATCCCAGATGGGTAATAGATGACAACGTGTATGAGGAGTTTCCTGAGGACTATTAGTCTTGTGGTCAACCAGTTGACTGGCTCTGTGTTGGAGCTTCCACGAGAGAGCTATCTTTTTATTTTCCGCTGTGTTGTGTAAGACTATGTAATGGTATTAATCGTTATATAAGATACACCGTGATGATACTTTTGTAATTTGTTAACTTATGTGTGTGACTGATCCCTAGGCACACATGAGCTTTATGCATTCAATTTTATCCTTAAAATTGGGTGTGACAGCTTCTGAGGAGGCCGTCACTAGCAAACTCCACCAAATAGCAAAGCAGTATCCAAATGTTGATGCCATCAAATGGTCAAAGGATTGCCCAAAAACATATAAAAGAGGCAAGCCCTTCCTACCAAACCGGGACATCCAGTGCTTACCACTTGGAATGAGAAGGCTCCATGATTGGTACTTGCGTGTTCTCCCAATGAGCATAGACCTCGTACAAGCATGCTTCCCCACCGGCACATTTGAAAGCCTAGCCAAGAAAATTATCTTTGACTTCAATGACATGCAGACATGCTTTCACCTCAGAGCAATAGAGATGAATCTAATTCACACGTGGTGCCTGTAAGTCCTTGACCTCGGAGCAATGGATATGAATCTAATTCACAATGTAATCTTTGAATTTTGTTGTAACTAACCCACACCGTGATTTGTAGAATGTAAATGCACATTATAAAACAAATGCCAAGTGTGAAAGTCAGGTATATAGACCCTCAAGCTATAGCATAAACAAATTTTAATTACCCTAAACAGTGGAAATTGAATGACAAAGAGCTAGCTGCTGAAAAGACCCTTCAGGAGAAAGAGGACATCCGTACGAAGAGACTAAGGCAAGAGTCCCTTAAGGTTTCAGCATACATTGCCCTGGCTTTTAAAATTCTCCAACATCACTCTACTATATGGTTACCATACCACTTGGACACCGACGAGACGTCTTTGATCGGAATATAAACTGGCCTTATGTGGATTGGAATCTTCTTTCGGAGTTCCCATTCAGGCACGTCCTCATCTTCTTGTGCATCACCTTCTTTAGGAGGCACTCGTTGTTCATGTATCGGTTGTGCTTGTTGAGAAGACTGTGGCATCTCATGATGCACTTGCCCGGTACGAGCTGGAGAAGGTTGTGGCATCTCATCAGGCACATGCTCGATAGGAGACGGGGAAGAATGTGGCATCTCAGGAATGTGGGGGTCACGAGACGGTGAAAATATCTCCCCGGCCTCAACAACTCGCTCCAAATTTGGGAGAGGGGAAGGCGGCGAAGAAGCAGTCAATATAATGTCCCGTTTGTGCCAGAGGATGAACTGCCCCATAACGTCTCCGAGTAACACCAGCCCCTCGGGAGTTGCGTAGTCTATCCTCCACTGCATGAACTCGGGCTTCACTATATGCACCTCGACCCTAGTGTAGTCCGGCGGTATCTTATTATTGTGGTGTAAGCCACCGGGAGGATGTGCCACACCCGTTGCCACCTCCATCACAGTGTTCTGCCGGCCGATGAGAAACACCAAATTGATAGTGACTCACTGGGTGGCATCCCTCCTAAAAATTGATAGCTGACTGTGACCTAATTGGATTGGTCAAAAAAAATACTGATTTCTCCAAATAGATTGATATGAACAACATTTTTTTCAATATGAATGTATTGATACACATCAATCTCATCTTTGTCAATGAAAACTGAACATAATCTCTTATGGGTCCTAGATCAGAATAGAGGCAATTTGCGGCTAGTGGCAGTAGTGGCGGAGGACGGAATAAAATGAAGAAATGGCAAAACTGATAACATAGACAATGGAAGATCCAAAGTCAAAGTAGTGCATACACATGCAACACGCAG
Organism: Miscanthus floridulus; assembly: GCF_019320115.1. Classification (NCBI taxonomy): domain Eukaryota; kingdom Viridiplantae; phylum Streptophyta; class Magnoliopsida; order Poales; family Poaceae; genus Miscanthus; species Miscanthus floridulus. The sequence continues at coordinate 50,429,320 of NC_089589.1, read as the reverse complement.
TTACGTGCTAAGTATGAATTATAGAACTACCAAACATATATATATATATTCATAAGCACAGAGAAGAGAATGAAGAAAACAAAGTGTTGCAATATCTCATCATCTTATTGGAAAACTATCTCTACTATGTCGGTGGATAGCCCATCCCCCCCCCAGCTTTTATAAAATCTTGTTTCTAAAATCTAATTAACATATTTGAATCTTAATGGATGATCCTAGAAGTATCATCTGAAAATCTTGTATAGAGGCAGCAACATGTACATCATGATTTTATAAATTGGAACGGAGGGAGTAAACAGGGTAGAAGGGGCCAAAATTGTGCAGGCCTAAAATTAAAGGTACATGTAATTAATTGTTAATAGCAACAGCATATAAGTCACAGATATGCCAAAAAGGCACAACTTGTAATAAGAGAGAATCATTGAAAGCTGAGTGCTTTGTGCCCTGCTGCTTTGCACTTACATGCAAAAAGGCGTGTGCCTGAGCAAGTAAACTACAGCTAGACTTCTAGAGTAGCTTCAGATGGTCATGCTGCACTAAACCTAGTCACACGCTTTTTGTGCATTTAACTACCCTGATAATATCACATTATGGGATACAAATGTTAATGGAACAATTGAATTGATGAAAGGCTGTCAAGAGCTTGAATCAAATTTTAGATGTTCTAAAACAAGTCCGGTAAGGATAACTGGGCAAAAGATTGGAACCCATTAAGCTCTTAAAAATGAGTCTAGAAATGCTTGCAGTCTGTGAAGGCTTGGGCATCCAAGGGTGAAACCAGGATTCAGATATTAAGCAAGCACAGAGGCACAGTGCACATGTTTGACACTCCACTCTCATCCGTCAGTCGTCACACTGTTTGGGCAGTCTTCGGACCAAAGGTACCAGGAGAGTCTTTCATTTGAGTGGCAGCAACGTGCTACCACTTACGTGAACGCACATGCAAATGCATCCTTCTCAGACTATAATTCCTAATAGTATATATTTTGCACAAAAAAAAAATATATATATACTGATGTACTTCCTAATAAAATTCTCAGAAAAAAACTGTAGGTAAATATAATAAAAGAAAGAATGGTAGAACATGTCATTTGTAGGATCGGAGCCAGGCCAACTGTGGATTCTGCAGCACAGCACACAGTACGTTTGCTTCTCGTTTGATGGAAAGTCGCTCGCTAACTATGCAATGAAATTAATTGAGGGGAAAAAAAAGAGAGAACGCCTTCCATGAACTTTTTAGTGCAAAGAGCAAAGTGCACCAGCACCCTTTATAACCGGACATGAACAGTATATTTCCACACGGTAAAGTAGCCGGAGGGAAAGTTGGAATTTGGATACTGTAGCACTTTCGTTTTTATTTGGCAAATAGTGTTCAAGCATAGACTAATTAGGCTCAAAACGTTCGTCTCGCGATTTCCAACTAAACTGTGCAATTAGTTTTTTTTCGTCTACATTTACTGCTCCATGCACGTATCGCAAGATTCGATGTAACGGATACTGTAGCACTTTTTTGGAACTATTTTTGGAACTGAACACGGGCTAAGGTAAGGTAAGGTACGAGCTTTTTCTGCTGGATCGCAACAAGTGCAGAGCATCTCGTCTTTCAGTCGAAGTGGCGCAAGTGAGAAAGCAAATGTATAACCGGACATGAACAGTATATTTCCACACGGTAAAGTAAGGTACGAGCTTTGCACCCGGTCAGTTGATTTCTAGGTACGTTCAAAACACTGATAGAATTATTACTACCAACAATAAAGTGCACCAACGAAATTCTGCATCTTGTCAGGTATATACCTTGCCGATGTATGCGGTACGCATCTATCCTCGCCGAATCTCACGGCAACACTAGGTAAATGCAAGATGAGAGCGGAACGAAGAAAGGATGTGAAGACAAGGGCAAAAATACTATTTCTCCTGTCTTATCTCTCTCCATAGATATGAGAAATTAATAAAATAATTTATATGATGTCTTAACATAAATGGTAGAGATTTCATAATATTACCTAATAAATTTTAATGTTTTGTGGCGTCGATTTACCAATACCACTTTTTTATTTGGACATGAGGATGTCCCACAACAAAACTTGCCTACATTATATATCTTAGGTCTACATATATAAGATGAATTGTTTAAGCTTCTCGTGGTGGAACTAGCCCTACCTGAGTTCAAGTCCTCGACTCGACACATATGCTCGCATTTTCCAAGATTTATTTTAGGGTTTGATGACGCCAGTGGCAGACGACGTGTCCCTTGACAACGAGGCGTCTATGGTGACTTCGTCAATCTCAAGATTTGTCGGTTCAACTCAGTTCTTCGAAGGTGCTTATAGGGTGCCTCTCGATAGCGAGGCGTCTATGGTGACTTCATCACTCGAGATTTGCCAGTTCTTCGAATGTGCTCATAGGGGTGAGTGTATGCTCTGGTACAGAAAGGGTTTTAGGATATAGACCCCTGAGAGTTGGGTATTTTGTAGCACCGCCTCTGTAACCGTGGAGGCAGCTTCTAGGCAAACACTCTCCTCTTAATCATTTTCAATGGTCGGATATTGCAAGGCAATTGTCTCCAGAAATCAATTAACAGAGACAATCATTCTAAGGACCGCCTCTTAAAATAGTTGTCCTAAAAAATTGTAATTTCTTATATGAATATAGATAAAGAAAAATGATACTAGAATATTAGAGCTCAATGTAATCTATAACTTTGTAGCTCATAAATTTTGAAATTTAAAAATTTCAAACAACCTCGGACATTGACATAATCTGCACAAAAGTTGTAGTTCTCAATACGATCTACAACTTTGTAGTTAACAAGCTTTCATTTGAAGTCATTTTTAGATTTATAAATAATTGTTTTATGCTCTAAGATATTGAAATTAAAATTTAGAAATTTCAAGTGACATTGGAGATTTTTTAGGGCTCACTGGGGGAATTCCCCCACCAATTTTTTTTTGTATTAATGAAGTAGGTAGAGTAGTACAGGTGCACAAGGTGTGGATATAAGGAGATTGCAAAGCTCAAGAACAAAAATGAAAAAGGCTACTAAGGCAGATTCGCCAACCAAAGATTTAGGACACCTTCAAGGTTGGGTTTGGTCTTGATGCAAACCAAGGAAATTTCATTTTTGAAATGCTCTTTCCACTTGTTGACAGTGCAAGGTATGTTATAAAAAATCAGTCTATTCCCTGAGGTCCAAATAATCCAGCAAATAGCGATGATGATTTCTCTGAAGTAGCTTCGTCCAATATCTAACCTGGATTCTATGACCATATCCATGGGCGGTATGTTTAAATTCCAATGTATATCAAGGTAGTTCCAGCTGGCTATGATGAAAGGGCACTCGAAGAACAGGTGCATACATGTCTCTTCAGTTCCAGAGTTGCTAATGGCACAGCTGTAGTCCTCCAAAACTTTGTTCTTTCTTCTTAGCAGATTCCTTGTGTTTGAGCAGTCTTTGAGAAGTAACCAGAAGAAGAACTTATGTTTACCAAAATTTTCAGAAGACCAGAGCCAGGAGAAGAGGGGGAGGCTACTGAGGGCCTTGAAGGAGAATGTAAGCTTTCTTAGAGCTGAATTTCCCCGCGTTCCAATTGTACTTCCAGCTGTCTAAAAGATCCTGGTTCCAAGTCCTACCCTACAGAAGGAGTTGAAGGGCCTCAAGTTCTTCAGAGGCTTAGACTGAGAGTGGAAGAGCAAAAATCTAATTGACTTCATTGTGCAAGAAGAATCTGAGGGAGCTTTTTTATGTTCTGGCAAAGGAAAACTGATGTGGGAATATGTTTCTGAGACAGGGTTCAATCTAGTTATCAGACCAAAAGAGGATGGAGCTACCTAGGTTGGGTTTGCATGTTGCCATGGTGTAAAATAAGGATATAGCTTGAGCACATCCTTTCACCAGAAGGATCTAACTGGGACATCTTGCATGGGGTGGGACATTGGTGGAGTAAAGTTTTGACCATGTCAGGCTTATCGAGGGGACATCTGCATGATTATAGAATTTGTCCATGAATTTCAATAAGAGGGTTTTTTTCCTGTGTTTGTATGTTAACTATGCCAAGGTCACGCTCAGTTTTGGGCCTGCAAGCAGGCTCCCAGCCTGCCAAACAGGAACCTTTTTTTGTTGATATCACCTTCACTCCACAGACAATGTTTCCTATACCTGTCAATTTGCTTAATGACTTGGGGAGGCAAAATGAGACTACACATATAGAAAGTTGGCATAGCTGTGAAGACAGAGTTAACAAGTACTAATATGCCTTGATATGAAAGCATCTTGCTGATCCCATTGAGCTTGGTTTCAATCTTGGACAGAAGAGGGCTAAATTCTTGAAAGGAAGGCCTATAAGTACCCTGTGGGAGCCACAAGTAGGTGAAGGGCTCCGGTATCCAAACCGAATAGGGTATCTTGCCCCTTTCAAAGGAAGCACATACCATATACCAGAATTTCATCATCATTCTGGACCACCCAAGGGAAGTATGAGGTCTTCAATTTCTTGCATTTCCCTTCGAAGTGTCATTGAGCGGGCTTTCAGAGTATATAAGGAGAAGTGGTGTATTTTGATGTGTATACCAAGTTTCTCAACTCGTACTCAGAAGCATATCATTATTGCTTATTTGGCATTGCATAATTTTATCCGTGATAGCAATTTGCGTGATAAGGAGTTTGAGAGATGTGATGCTGATGAGGAATACTTGGTACAACAGATAAGTGACACGACACAAACATAGGGAGATGAGAGTGAAGATGTGGAGAAGGAGCATACGATGAATACCATTCGCAGTAGAATAGCTGATGCTTTGGTTAGTGCGAGAGGAGGATAGTTATGTTGAGGGATGACATCAATGGATGTGCCCTTTGTCTTTTATAAATTGCTATTGTTCTATTTATGTGGACCATATCACTTTGATTCATGAAAACTTAGAAAAAATTAATAAGCCTGTTCGCTTGTTGGTTTTAGCCAGGGCTTATCAGCCATGGTACAATATTTTTCTCACAACAAACCAGCACCAGTCGGGCTTATCAGCCCAGAAACCAACCAGCGAACAAGCTGAATGTTTCCTTTCCAAAATAGTGATTTACATGCGAATAAGTGAATAGAATAGTTATTTACGAGCAATTTGCATATAAATAGTCCCTTAGGACTTCAGGAGCATGACATACATTTCTTACGCAGCCTACAGTTTCACAGTTGCTCCAACCAAACGACTTTCAACTTTTCCCACAACTCTTAGCTCACAACAGCTTTTCCACAGCCCATAGCTCACAACAACTTTTTTAAAAGCCACAGCTCAACTAAACAGGGCCATAATTTTTCTGCAAATTACAAGGGTCAAGTCCTCCTCTGACTGCTCTTCATTGTCTCCTTCTAACATTTGTGAAAACATTTCCTCTGGGAGTGCTATCATTGTGTGCTTGATCCTGAAACCCATAAATGCAATGCTAGCTTTTAAGTATTATTCGAATATCACTACTTCATAACAGGAAAATGTTGTATGAGTGCAATAAAGTGCATGAGAAGTGTACCTAAGTTCCAGATCCATGGTACTAATATTTTCTCCAATTTTCATAGTCTGGTTGCAAGATATTACAATGGAACCTCCAATGGGACAGAACTTCATAGAAGCAAATAGGAAGTCGAACAGGACATTCTGCAGTAGCTGCATTAAGTTCGGATTATGAAGCCTTTGCTTGCGAAATTTCTCTGCAAGATCGGTAGATACTCTGATCCCTTTTCCTTGACAAGCTGGCCGTACTTCACTTATTGCGGCCTCCAGCATGTCTTGTAACACAAGTTCACCCATCTAGAAATCCATATGACTTAACCTGTGAGCCCAGCAATATAATGGAACATTATTAAGCCAATGGTCCTTACAACATTGATGTAAATCAGATAGAAAAACTCCTAGCTTGCTATGAGAGCTTAATAAAAACAAATGAAGAAAAAAATGGTACGTCATGGAGAACAAAACCTTTAACCTTTTTATCATACTTCTGTGTCACATCTGCTTCTCCAATTCTAGCTCCTTATTTATGTGGACAGCAAACACTTGTGCTACGAATTCACATGAATGCCGTAGCGAAGAGGGGACATGTCTAGGGCTCATATGCTGGCAAACAATGAGGCCCCATAGCTTCTTCCTCAGGCGCCGCCATTCTGTTGGTTGTTCATGCTTGGCATCAGAATATTCTCCATTTTTTTATTTATCACAACAGCCATTACTAGAGAGGCAACCGATTTCATGTTCTTCATATACTGAAGGTGACAACTTTGTGGCACCCCATTAAAAGGGAGTTCCTCGTCTTTGATAGTCTTCACTGGCCTCATAGAGCAGTCACATATCATTTGAACTTGGTGCTTCATGAAAAGAATCCTGGCGGCTTGAGGGATATCAGTGGCTGGATAGTGTAGGCCAATAAATGGTTCAAGACCAGGTTCTCTAACCTCAGCAATGATCTCACCATGATAATCTTCATGGAACTTGTAAGCCATGACTCTATCATATCCCACTGTCAAAGATTTCTTGTACCAAAGAATTGCACACGACCTCCATGCTCCCACCTGGCACTGACTGGATCTTTGATACTGCCGGCGCCGCAAGCATGTAAGACTGCAGCAAAGCCCATGCAACAGCAGTAGAAATTTCAGAAGGCTTCACTGGCTCAAAATCAACCACTAGACAACCAGTACCAGTCACCTTATGGGCAATGGCATAAAATAGCTTGCCCGATGATCTGCATTCAACTAGGACTGGATTCAAAGAAGAAACATCAGCAGACCTTAGTACCTTGTGTAGTGATGTGGCACTATATTCCACGAAAAGTGACAATGCATTCGTCCCAATGGACAACATTGGGGATTCATAGATACTTGGCTCTGCATGGCTGATTGTTTTAAGCATCTCGGGTGCATTTTCACTGAATGCAATGACATTGAGGCTCATTACATCAAGCACCAACAAGCAACCAAATGGCTGCAAGTAGGCTGTATCCTCCTCTGAATGCTCCTGCTGTAGATTTGAAGTGGTCCCCTCTAACAACATGGGGTAATCAAAGGAATCACCATAATCTTCATATTTTGTGCCAAGTTCAGCATCAAGGGTTATTTGTGCTGACATCCTTGCTAGGGAACTCTGCCGGGTTGTGTTGCAAGAATTGGAGAATTGGGTAGGTTTTGACGAAAACATTTTGTACCTCAAGTATATGATCCACTCAAAGGTACTACCAATTGTACCACTCCTGCTTGATAACACATCAAGTGAGTAACCACTATTGGAATTTGAAAAAACAAAAGACTTATTTAGTGTACTACAAGAATATACACTCAAAATTAAGTAATGAAAAAGCCCTTGACAAGACTATATACAGTGTAGAAGACTAGCAGTACATTGGGGAAGATATAAACCCTTTGTTCGTAGTGCAATTTATTTATTAGATGTGTTTGGGAAGGCATAGTGCTATAGTATTCCAAATATTTTCGTCAACAAAATAGTATTCAAAAGCTTATTCTTAGCAATACAAAATATCTTACTATTACTAATGCTCTAATGGAGGCTCCATGTTAATTCTTAGAAAAAAAGATAATTAAATCCTAGAAATTAGCACAATAATCATAAATATCTAGCCTTTAATTTAGTATCTCTAAACATCATTGCTAATAATAGACATTGGATCTATTATGTTTTATTAAAAATTACCCACCTCTGTCATGATGAAAATACACAAAGTAACCCACTAATTTTGTATCTAGATTATCCATTTCTTCCATTATAATTCGAAATAACCCCATAAATTTGTATCTAAATTACCTACATATGCCACTATGAAAGAATTTTCAAACCAACCCCAAATTTTGCATGTAAATTATCCACATCTGCCATTAGTAAAAAATTAGTCATAATAACCCTCTAGGTTTATATCTAAATTAACCAACTCTGCTGTTATGAAAGATAATTTAAAATAACACTGTCGTATTTTTTTATGAATTACCCACATATGCTATTATGAAAGATGATACAAAGTAATCCCTAGGTTTGCATTCAAATTACCAATATATGCAATTATGAAAGATATTAGAAAGTAACACCTTTTAGTTCATATGTAAATTATCCACCTTAGCCATTATAAAAAATAACAAAAAATTCTCAAATCTAGAGGTAAATGCTAATATAACCTATTACAAAAATATTTCAACATCCGTAAAGTATGTTATGTATATTTTTAAATTACACACTTTCTATGTATTTACGTTAAAAGTAAACATAAAATTATTAGTCAAGTAAATATGTACGCATTAAATAAATATTTATTTAAATATCTTATCGAACATGGAAAAAATAGTTAAGAAAACACATAGCAATGACTAACAACTTTAAGTCATATCAATACTCCATGGTAATAAATTTCCTAAGTTGTCTTAAATAAGTTTATGCATATTGAAGAAACATTATGTTATATCAATATAATTAAATACTATATAATTTATAAAACAATACTACTACATACCTAATGTTTGATATAAAAAAATTCAACATCTTTAGTTTCATGGTGCAAGGTAAAACGACTATTTGAGACATTGTAAGAGCCGGGTACACTTGGGCATAGAATATTTTCTTAAAATAAAATAAAATAAAATTTGAATAAAGGATACATAAGCAATTGTGTTTCAACTTAACACATGGATAGAAAATTGCAACAACTAGAAAATTGTAAACAATTACAAAACCTCTATGAATGTAAAAAATATAAAATAACCCATGAATCCCTATTTAAATTACTCACATATGCCATTAAGAAACATGATAGATAACTAAGTATCAATCTACTATTACGATAAATAATCTACATAACCCCTAAAATTTGCATGTAATTACCCACTTGCTATTATGATAGATAATCTACATAGCTCCTTAAATTTCTATCTAAATTACTACTTATGTCATTATAAAAAAACTAAATTGTCCCCTCCAATCTACATCTAAATCATCAAAATCTTCTATTACAACAAATGTTTAAATAAATGTAAAACATATATATTTGTACATTACCCACTTGTACATTACCCACTTGACATTAATATATTAAAATTTGACTAAATAATCATACATGTTCTACCATCATTCAAATCATGAACACATGCATTCATGAGTGATAAATATATATGTTATGTTTCAACGATCATGAAAAATATTTGCTTAATATTTCATATACTAATGATAATAACAAATTATTTAACACTATACTAATAGCCATGACATATAGTTTATATAAGTTGTTACTTTAGATATATTTACACATTTTAATAAAAAATGTTTGGCACATCTATATTGATTGATAGTATAACTGTTATTGCACATATTCCTTGACAAAAAAAATTCGAATAGCTGAGAGATGGGGAAGGTTAGTACAGCCCACAGGTGGCCATATCTTCCTAGACTTTGGGATTCATTTGGATAAACAATTATTATAAAGCTTAAATATTAATATCCTATTGAGGTTAGCATCTTTACCCATCCTAGATCTCACTTCAACCTGTACCACCGATCTTAAGCAACATTATGCAACTTTTAAACGATTGTTTATGCCATCGTAGTACTTAAGATTACAAGTTACGATCTCAAGTCCTTATTGTTTTCTAAAAAGCACAAAAGGATAAAAAACTATATCAAAGTATAAATTAGTACGATAAAATTTGGAAAATTAAAATTTAGATTCACGGCATCATAATATATGAGCTGCAGCAAGAGCAATCATAATTGAAGCTAAGTTTTGAACTAAATGCATATTAAATATACACAAAGATATTATGTAAAAATTGTGGATATAAATAAAAAGCATATAGATAAATAATTGATTATAAGTTTACAATCGTATAAACACTACAAAGTGTCTATTGTGCCTCTTATGTTAAAATGAACAAAGAGAAAAGTACAATTTAATATAAATATTTTTTATTAGTAAGAGGTATGAAACAATAAACGAAACAAAGAGAAAAAATGCATAAGTATCAATTATTGTTTAGCTACAACCATCACTCCACAATACACGAGTGGCACTGTCTAAATACAACGCTCACTCCACAATTAGTGCGCTTTCATGGTTAGTGATAAGTCAACTTTCCATTGTTTTTTTTGCAGTTAAAGAGTTCCAGGAACATTTTTTATTAACTCAAAGTATGTGATTAACAGGATGGTTATCATACAATTAGATGACGATAAGTAGTAGTAATAATAATAATAATAATAATAATAATAATAATAATAATAATAATAATAATAATAATAATAATTAACACAGCTAGTGCTCAGAGTTTTCCAACAAGCAGCGAAAGTTAAACAGTATGCATTAAATTTTCTATGGCTAATTAGGTCAACTTGACCAGGTATAACAATAATCTTTTTCCTATCTGAGCCATCCAACCTCAACCAATCTTAATTCATCCATGCCACATAAAGTTCAGTGTCGACAGATGAGAGGGAACTAATAAGAGAAATTAAAGACAAAACTGGGAATGAAAGGAAAAGGAACTGCAAGCCCAGCCCCCTGGCTCCAGAGTCCAGAAGACGACGTACCAGGGCAGTAGGCAGCGACAGCTCGTTCTGTTTCTTGCCCCTTGTGGTGGTGGACTGGTGGTCGACCTCGATCGACCAGGTGCAAATTTATAGGCGCTGCTGCGCGGCCTGCGCCTGTCCGCGGATGGATCAGAGCTGCCTGCGCCCGTCACGCCGCCGAACGACTGGCTAGCGACCTGCACAAACTACAAAGGCAGAGACGACCTGCAGGAATGCGCGTTCGGTCTGCTCCTGAAATCGGCGGTGATGTTTGCCGTTCCGGGCTGCATCCATTGCAGCGCTGGGAGGGCCTCTACGTCTCCCATTAATCCAGATGAAGAATCTCCGTTACGGGGAAAATGGACAATCATACGCATTTGTGGAAATAACAGATTCTCTCGACACGGTTTGTTGCTTGGCACAAAAGACATTCAGTTTCATTTCCGTGCGAGAATTCTGCAGAACCACCAGCTCCATGGTGGTATGCTAGACCGGCAGCTTTAGAGTATAACCGAGACACTCTCCATATCATTTCTAATTGCTAGAATAGAGATTTTGATGAAAAACTAATCTCCAACAGCTTTTCTAAATGGTCATCCAAATATAACTATTTTCTATTCTGGATTTTTCGCTAACCAAAAATAAAAGACGAGAATGGCTCTGTGCTTGAAGACTGAAAAGATATAGAAAACGATTTTTATGCAAATGGCTCTCCAAATGATGATTTAGACACTACGTCAAAAAGCATTTCTAGGGGCGGTTGTAGACCATTTGTAGGGGCGGTTTGCCCAGCCGCCCCTACGCAAGGGTCTCTACAAATCATGCATTTGTAGGGGCGGTTCCCAGGCCGCCCCTACAAATCGATTTGTAGGGGCGGCTGTAGTACCAGCCGCCCCTACAAATAGGTATTTGTAGGGGCGGTTCAATCTAGAACCGCCCCTACAGTACGTTTTCCCGCAAAAAAAAAATCAAATTTTCAATTCAAAATCGCTTTGCCGAACATCCCACAACCAACGTTCCGAACCGCGTTCGCGTTGCCGAACGCCCCGCGACCAATGTTCCGAACCGCGTTCGCGTTGCCGAACGCCCCATGACCAGCGTTCGCGTTGCCGAATGCCCCATGACTAGCGTTCGCGCGTTCGCGTTGCCGAACGCCCCACGACCAACGTTCCGAACCGCGTTCGCGTTGCCGAACGCCCCATGACCAGCGTTCGCGTTGCCAAACACCCCGCGACCGCGACTACAAGCATAAGAGTATTTTATAAACTACAATTACAAGTCCAATTCACATGAATATATACAATCCATCATTAAATATACAAATTCCATACACATTGTTATCAACGTCCTAGAGCTAGCCTTTCAGTCTCAAGAAGGTATTGGTACTGAGGATTTGTACCTAACTCAGACTCTCGGTCATGGTAGGCGCCTCTGACGTGTACAATCAGGTCCAATATGAAGTTGCAAAGGTTGCCGACGAGCTCTAAGAGTTGGTCATCCTTGTATGGGTCTCTTTTCATTCCTTTCTCTTCTCTCCACTACAAGAAAACAAGTTTCGGTTTAGTATTTCATACCATTTACGAAGTTTTTATACTACGGGTGAAGAGGTTCAAACTTACCCTTAAGGGGTGTCTCATGTAGGCACCGGTGTTACCCATTATAGAGCATATATAGTATCCACAATGTATACTCCCAGGCTTCTGCTTAGGGCACTGTGTGTTTTACATATGAAAATGTTAAGTAATGCTTTTGACAACCATGTAACGGAGTACTGAAGAAGTAAGTTACACTTACCACACATAGTGTTTTTATAGCCAGCTTTTTCTTCCTTGCTGGATCATGCCTTCTATGATGATTAGTGACATAGAACCTAAATGCCCTGTTCGAATTATTTTAGCAAATACAACTTGTTAGTATCCAAAAGTGAACGTTACAAGTATGTATACAAATATATAAGCTAATGAGGATTGTCGATATGTATACGTCTTGAGAATCGATATGAAGTCTTTGTATGTCACCGTGTCCTTATCTAATGAATCAAAGACCCATGCCATGCTCCTCCCGACATCGACGGCTATACAAATCCAGTGGTTGCTGCATGGATTTAATCATAGAACTAGATAAGCCCTTTTGCATCGAATGAAATATATCGAACAAAGCTTTAAGTATAGAGTTGAGCTTACTCGAAGTTGTATGGTAGCCATATAGTAGAGTGGTGTTGGAGATTTTTGAAAGCCAAGGCAATGTATGCCGCAACCTTAAGGGACTCTTCCCTTAGCTTCGCACTACGGATGCGCTCTTTCTCCCGAAGAGTCTTTGCAGCTGCTAGCTCTTTGGCATCCAGTGTCCACCGTTTAGGGTAATTAAAATTTGTTTGGGCTATACTTGAGGGTCTACATACCCGGCTTTCACACTTGGCATTTGTTTGACAATGTGCACTTGCATTCTACAAATCACGGCGTGGGTTAGTTACAACAAAATTCAAAGATTACATTCATATCATATCGGGAGGACAATGACTTACAGGCACCACGTGCGAATTAGATTCATCTCCATTTCTCCTAGGTGAAAGCATGTGTGCATGTCATTGAAGTCAAAGACAATTTTCCCAGCTAGGCTTCTAAATGTGCCGGTGGGAAATCATGCTTGTATGATATCTATGCTCGTTGGGAGAACACGCAAGTACCAATCATGGAACCTTCTCATTCCAAGTGGTAGGCGCTGGATGTCTTGGTTTGGTAGGAAGGGCTTGCCTCTTTCATATTTTTTCGGGCAATCCTTTGACCATTCGATGGCATCAACATTTGGATACTGCTTTGCAATTTGGTGGAGTTTGCTACTGACGGCCTCCTCAGAACCCCGTGATGGGACTTTTTTTAACTTGGTTTTCAGGCTTGAACTGATCATGGGAATACCACTTGGACACCGACAAGACGTTTTTGATCGGAACATAAACTAGCCTTATGTTGATTGGAATCTTCTTTCGGAGTTCCCATTCAGGCACGTCCTCATCTTCTTGTGCATCACCTTCTTCAAGAGGCACTTGTTGTTCATGTATCGGTTGTGCTTGTTGAGAAGACTGTGGCATCTCATGATGCACTTGCCCGGTACGAGCTGGAGAAGGTTGTGGCATCTCATCAGGCACATGCTCGATAGGAAGTGGGGAAGAATGTGGCATCTCAGGAATGTGGGGGTCACGAGATGGTGAAAATATCTCCCCGGCCTCAACAACTCGCTCCAAATTTGGGAGAGGGGGAGGCGGCGAAGAAGCAGTCAATATAATGTCCCATTTGTGCCAGAGGATGAACTGCCCCATAACGTCTCCGAGTAACACCAGCCCCTCGAGAGTTGCGTAGTCTATCCTTCACTGCATGAACTTGGGCTTCACTGTATGCACCTCGACCCTAGTGTAGTCCGGCGGTATCTTATTATTGTCGTGTAAGCCACCTAGAGGATGTGCCACACCCGTTGCCACCTCCATCAAAGTGTTCTACCGGCCGCTGAGAAACACCAAGGTGCAACTAGTAGGTTCCCGTATGAGATCGACTGGGGTTGTGGCTGCAGTGGAACCTTGGCTGCTAGGAACTTTCGGAGGGCTGCCAACTAATGCTAGTTCTCCCGGCGGCGTCACTAATATACGTGGCTCCGTAGACATTCCTTGATCCTCCAGCGCCTTCGCAACTAGAGCCTTCACTTGGAGCTCAAGACTAGTCTCCCGGTCTCGACCATGTTTCTTATACATGTGCCTGTCCTCTTCGAATCCTTACTTCCAGGTCATCCTTTTCCCTAGCCCCCTGGTGCGGCCTGTGTGCTCCTTGTTTCCCAAGCCAAGGCTAAGCTCGTCCCTCTCTCTAGAAGGATTGAATGAGCCCGTCTCTTTGTCTTTAGCATATTTCAGTATCCTTGATACCGCCTTTTGGGTCTCCGGCTTATCAAACTTAAGATTACTACTGGATGGTTCTGTACTCATCACATATATCCAGTTCCTTGAGCGTACCTTCAAGTTTGTCACATCGATATTCCTAGCAGCTGCGGCCTCTTCATCCATCTTCCTAAACTGCTCTTCCTTGACATAGTAGCCACCGAGGCCTAGATGATGGTGGTGTTTGTTCCTCTTCGTTAGCTCGGTGTTACGGGCACTGAGCTCCAATGCCTCCGCTGAAGTCTTCTAAGCCACGAGCTCCTCCCATTGACTAGGAGTTATTTTGCCAAACTCGTTGAAGGGAGTTAACCCCTTTTGGATATACTTCGTGTTGAGCTCCGACCTCCAACGTCGAAATGACTCTCCCATCATCCTGATAGCATTTTTTTTACCAATTCATGCTTACCCTTCAGAAATCTAAAATTGACCTTCAGATGCCTATCCCATAGTGCATTCTTTATGTTCTCTGGTACCTCTTTCCAGTTAGGAATTGTTGTGTTCAATTTATCTCTTACTAGGGCCCCGATCGCATTACGGAATCGTCCTCTTAATTCCTTCGGCTCAAGGATCTCCCCTGCTGGCCCAACCTCCGTTATCATATAGCAAGCCTTATCTAGATATAGATTTCCTTTTCTATCCCCTCATTTCCTCTTAGGCTTGGTAGTCGTGGTTGTGTCTTGAGTTTGTGGAGCAGAGGCATCGTGATCCGTCTCTGTGGTTGTTGCCTCTGCTCTCCTTTCCTCTACTCCGTCTTGTCCAGCGAGATGTCATGGACGTCGACGTCATCTTTTCTGAGTTTTAGGAGGGACCTGTATATAGGACAGGTCAAAGTGTTAGCAGAGGTAACACAGCCAAAGCTTTAGCAAAATTTACAAGCTAAGGCTTCTTCCCTACCTCCTCGTTCGGGTCAAAATCCTTGTCCAAATCTTCCTCCGTTGGCCTCCTTCTTGCTTCAGGTGGGAAAGGATCGTCGGGACTTTCATATCCCTCTTTTGACTCATCATCCTCTTCTTCTTCGCCTTCAGCAACCTCTCCTTCGGGGCCTTCCTCCTCGTCACACTCCTCCTGAGTAAGCATCACTTCTAGATCCTTTTCTACCTCGTTATAGAACTGTTCCTAAGTAAGCTGGTCCTCTAGTGCTTGCTCCTCAAGGGTTGGCTGCTCATCATGCTCGGGGCATCGAGCTGCACTGTCTGTTGTCCGTGACATTATTTCACGCTTTGTTTTAAAAGATGCAAGAAAGTGTGCTTTAGGTACGCGAGAAGGTATAAGAAATAAAAAAGGTCTATAAACCAAAGTAGTCCTATAAAGCAACATATAAAAAAACGAGAAGTAGCAGTGGTAGAGGCCTCAGAAACATGTCAATCATCATCTGATCTTGAACTTGGAGCATCAAGGCATCATAACAAAGAAGAGAGGAGAAGGTAATGTAGGGGCGGCTGCTAATGATGCCAAGTTCCTCACAAGTTCTTGATCATCAGCTCATATTCCATATAATGTATGGACTTGGACAATTTCATCATTGACAAAACAAAGAAGAGGAGAGGAGAGGGGAGATTTGGTAAAAAAAACCAACAGCTGCTTAGCAAACATAGAGCAGCAGCTGATGGCAAAAGACAGGACAATAAGTCCTAGGCGAGTCCTAGGAGATTTGGCAAAAAATGCAACAGCAGCCAACAGTTAGTAGCTAGAAGTAGCAAGTAGTAGTAGTAAGTAGAAAGTAGTAGAGTAGAGTAAGTGTAGCAGTAGAGTGGAAGTTGTAGAGTAAGAGCAGCAGCCACTTATGAGTAGCAAGTAGTAAGAGGAGTAGTAGGAGTAGTAAGAGGAGGAGTAGTAGGAGTAGTAAGAGGAGTAGGAGGAGGAGGAGGAGGAGTAGTAGGAGTAGTGGTAGGAGTAGTAGTAGTAGTAGTAGTAGTAGTAGTAGTAGTAGTAGTAGTAGTAGTAGTAGTAGTAGTAGTAGTAGTAGTAGTAGTAGTAGTAGTAGTAGTAGTAGTAGTAGTAGTAGTAGCAGTAGCAGCAGCAGCAGCAGCCACTACACACCAGCAGTATATAAGCAAAAAAATAGAGAAGGAGTGGTAGTAGTAGAGTAAGAGCAACAAACCACTTAGGAGTAGCAAGTAGTAGTAGTAAGTAGAAAGTAGTATAGTAGAGTAAGAGCAGCAGCCACTTAGGAGTAGTAGTAGGAGCATCACTGAAAGAAGAGCAGCAGTAGGAGTAGCAAGTATAGGGAGGAGGAGTAATAGGAGTAGTAAGAGGAGGAGTAGGAGGAGGAGGAGGAGTAGTAGGAGTAGTGGTAGGAGTAGTAGTAGTAGTAGTAGCAGCAGCAGCAGCAGCCACTACACACCAGCAGTATATAAGCAAAAAACAGAGAAGGAGTAGTAGTAGGAGCAGGAGGAGTACTAGGAGGAGTAGTGGTAAGAGGAGGAGGAGTAGTAGCAGCAACAGCCACTACACACTAGCATTATATAAGCAAAAAAACAGAGTAGTAGTAGTAGGAGTGGTAGTAGGAGTAGTGGTAGGAAGAGGAGGAGTAGTCCAAGAAAATATCACAAATATAGTTAACAGTAGAAACCGGCCAATGTGAAAACATAGGAAATCACTTACTGCTATAAGCAAAAGGTAGAAATTAGTAGTAGTAGGACAGTAGTAGGAGCAGCAGTAGTAAGTAGTAGAAGTAGTAGTAGTAGTAGAAGTAGTAGTACTAGTAGTAGTAGAAGTAGGAGGAGTATGAGTAAGAGGCCTTAGAAATATGTCAATAATCATTTGATCATGATCTTGGAGCATCAAGGCATCGTAACAAATAAGTGCATGAAGGTAAGGTAGATGATGCCTAGTTCCTCACAAGAATTTGATCATCAGCTCATTTCAGATAATATATGGAGATGACAATTTCATCATAGGCAAAAAGGAGAGGAGAGGAGAGAAGAGGAGAGGAGAGGAGGCCAAAAAAAGCAGCAGCTGCTTGCCAAAACAAATAGAGCAGCACGAGCTTGACAAAACAAATAGAGCAGCTGTGGCTGCCAAACATAGAGGAGAGGATAAGAAACAGAGTGGAGACGATAGGATCATGTCAGCCATACAGTAGCCGATATGAGCCATGCAGGAAGCCGATAGGCAAGTACTATCGGTAAGCCTGTAGGAAGCAAAAACAAATCGGCCTATAGGAAACCGACAAGTGTTAGTAGCCGATAGAAGCCATGCTGGAGGCCAATAGGCAAGCAAAATGGTTGGAAAATTTGCTAAATGCCATCACAAGGAGGCATCTAGTGTGACCTATGGAGAAAAAAAGAGAGATCTTCTGCTTCTACCATACAATAGTAAGCTAGTAGATTGTTAACCCAATACCAAGCTGTAAAATTCACAAAAGAAAGACCAGAGTATAACAACTCGATAAGCTACTACATACTTGAGCAAAATGATTGTATTAGTATCAAAATGACTAAGCATGTAATGACTTCTGACAAACAGGTACTAGTGCTCAGGAGCCTGGAGTATTTGGCATGTTACTACATAACAGGCAGCTACATGACACAAGACTATGGCTACTGCACAAGAGTTAAACACTTTAGAGACCTCGCTTATGCAGTATCCTTCGTGCCTTATTACTGGAGAGCCATGTAGGTATATAAGCCCTCAGTACCACTCACCATGAAAGAATAATGTTATTTTGGACATTGACATGCTCTCCAAAAATTTATATTCAAATAAATAATTTAATTGTAGTGTAACAATAGAACCGAATGATATATAATTTAGTTAAATGGGATAGTGTAGCAATGCACAGTACAGTAATTACCCAATCTAGACATGTAAAAGAAGAGGTACATAGAAAAAGACCCCTTATTTTCAGAAATGTAGTTTAGTCTGTAAATGTACCTACAGGCATGGATACCGTTGTGAAGAGTAGAAGCAAAACGGAGCAGGTGGAAGGCCCAATCTTGTAAATGCAAAGGAAAGCTAGAGTGTACAGGAAACATGAAAAAGAGGAGCATACCATTGCACAAGCCCTCAGGACACAACACAGTAGCGCAGTTCATGCATAAACTCCATGATTAGCAAGTTGTTCAAAATAATGAGTAGTAGGACCCAACAACTTTTGTAACCGACGGTGAAATCGTGATCAAGCAGTGAGATGAATGAAGCATGGATTTGCAAGGAATTGGAAAGGTTGTTGCAGCAACGAGGCACGTGCGATGGTACTTGGGATCAAATGGAGTCAGATCTCGCAATGATCGCCCAAGCCAAGCGTCAATTCGTGATGCAACCTTGAAATTATTAAGGAGAAGGAAGGGATTGAACTGGTATAAGTCAGCATCACTTGTGCAAAATGGCAGTTAGTTCCGATACGTGGCTTACGTGAGTCTGTTTTATAATATAAACACAAATAAAGCAAGGTACCAGTTGGTATTATTGGCACTACTACTTCGCTTTACTTTTTTTTTGCTTCACAAAACGTCATGGTGGTTCAATTGTTCTAATTTTGTGTTCACAGCTGGTACCTTATTTCACTACTTGGTACCGGCACTTGGGATACTACTTAGCTTAGGGGCTGTTTAGAAAATTATTTGTGGTATCATGAACTGGTTTTATTAAGCCAAATACGTATAAAAATCATGGTTTACAAAAAAAAAGTCATAGTCTCTAAAACTCTAAGAAGACAACAACTTTGACAAAATCAATGTTTGTTGTATCCAAATACCCAGTAGCTCTTGAAAAACAAAGTTTTCATTAACCATCGAAACCACTTGAGGGGTCTAGAAGCTCACAGTGTCTCGTGGAGAGCTCAAGTAGAGATCAAAGCATCACTATGAAAGGAACTGAAGACAAGAAGAAGGTTCAAGGGGCGGAACAAACCTGAGCCGAGAGCCGGGCGTGAGTCGTCGGTGTGCGGGGGCGGGCGCCGGGGGCCAGGCGCGGGATGCCGGGGGTCGGCGCGCGGGGGAGGGCGCCGGGGGCCGGGCGTGGGACGCCGGGGGTCGGCGCGAGGAGGCGGGCGCCGGGGACCAGGTGCGGGTGTCGGCATGTGGGGGCGGGCGCGGGACACCAGGGGTCGGCGCGCGGGGGAGGGCGCCGGGGGCCGGGCGCGGGATGCCGAGGCTCGGCGCGCGGGGGAGGGCGCCGGGGGCTGGGCGCGGGATGCCGGGGGTCGGCGCGTGGGGGAGGGCGCCGGGGGCCGGGCGCGGGACGCCGGGGGTCGGCGCACGGGGGCGGGCGCCGAGAACCGGGTGCGGGTGTGGGCGGGCACGGGACCGGCGGCGAAAACCCTAGGCAGCCTGACGGCGTCGGAGGAAGAAGACAGCGCCTAGACGATGACTCCCGTGCGCTTCCTCCTATTTATACTAGGTACCATTTGTAGGGGCGGTTCCTGATCCAGCCGCCCCTACAAATGCATTTGTAGGGGCGGTTCCTGATCTAGCCGCCCCTACAAATGAATTTTTAGGGGCGGTTCCTGATCCAACTGCCCCTACAAATATTTTTTTTAAATTATAAATTCTATATTTTTTATATCATAAAAACACAAAGTAATATAAAAAAATTGTGTATATACACAAATATAATATTTTTTATTATTCTATATATGAAGAAATATATATATATAAACAATTGTAGTCAAAACAATATAGAAAACAAAAAACAAAAATTAAAAATTTGAATTTTAAAACTTCGAATACAATTTTATGACGTTAAATGAAATAAAATGAAAATGTTGTAAACATAAAAGTTGTATAACTCATCAACATGTACAACTTTTATTTTGGTCATCTTGTCATATGACTTTGTTTGAATGATTCAAATTTTGAAATTCAAATAATTTCAACTTGAAACAATATTTTGAAAGAGTAAATAATTTCACATGAAAAACTCATGAATACCAAAGTTGTAGAACTCATCAATATGTACAACTTTTATTTTGATCATATTTTCATTTGATAAAATTTGTATAGTTCAAATTTTGAATTTCACTAAATGGCAACTTCAAACAAGATTTTGAAACCTTAAATGATTTCAATAATAAAAGTCGTGAACATAAAAGTTGTTGAACTCCTCACTATCTACAACTTTTATTTTGGTCACTTCTTCATTTGACAAAGTATTAGTAAACATTGTTCATAAATTCACATGACTCATAGTTTCATGAACTATACGAGAAACATGTTGATTTGTGAATAATGTTTACTATCACTTTGTCAGATAAAGAAATGATCAAAATAAAAGTTATAGATCTTGATGAGTTATACAACTTTGGTATTCATCACTTTTTCAGCTCAAAAACATTTAGTGGTTGAAAATCTCGTTTGAACTTGTCATTTTTTTAAATTTGAAAATTTGAAGTGCTCAAACTTTGACAAATGAAATTTTGTAGTAATAAAGTGGATGTTCAAATAGAGTCATCTAGATGTTGCAAAGGGTAATCTCATACACATGCATAAAATGTAGTCTCATACACATACAAAAATATGTTGTCTTACACACGTACATAAATATATAGTCTCACACGCATGCATAAATGAAGTCTTACAAACACACACTTACACAAACACTCCACGTTCAACAACTAGCTAGCCCGTTGTAATGACTTTCCCTTTGACACATTTTCGTTCCCATGGCATTATGTCTTTGGGGAGGTTCTTTTCCACAACACTGATCTTCTTAGAAAAGTCTATGAATAGCGACATCTCATCGTACTTATTGTAAGCTTCAACATCATCCACGCCATCAACTCCAATAATGTGTTGTTTCCCGGAGGCAACCACGTGCTTTGTCTTCTTCTTCGGGGGGAGGTTACTTTATGGGTCAGACATATAGAAAACTTGTGCGACACGTGAAGCGAGCACCCAAGGGTCATCTTGGTAGCCTAGATTCTCGAGGTCCAGGACTCTCAATCCGATCTCGTTCAGTTGGTGTTGTTTGATCCAGCGGCATCGAAACAGGGCCACCGTTATATCCCTTCCATAGTCAAGTTCCCATATCTCTTCAATGATGCCAAAGTATTGGATCTTTCGCTCTAATCCATCGAGAGCCTCTATTCGAACGCCGCTGTTTTGGTTCACATATTTACTATCCTTTGCATGGGTATAGTACGTGTACCCATTGATGTCATAAGCATTCCAAGATGTCACTTGTCTCGATGGCCCCTCCGCCAACCTACTGATGGTAATAGAGTCTATGGTTTCTTCAGGCGGTATGTTTTGGTCCTTCAACCATGTAGTTAGTCATTGCTTATACTGTTTCATGACCCAATCATCCGAATGGCCATTTCTCGCCACCATAATGATAGCCAAGTGTTCATCAATATACGGTTGCATCAGTTTTGTACTCTGCAAGACACTGTAATGCGCCCGACTCACCTCTTTGTAATCATGGTCGATGAACACTTTTCTACCACTAGTGCCCTTCCCAGCCAGCCTACCCTTGTGACGAGAATCGGGTTTACCAATCCCTTTCTATACTTTTAGGTACTCTTGACAGCACTCGACGACTTCTTCAGTACTGTAACCCTCTATCATGGAGCCCTCTGGGTATGCTCAATTATGCACGTATCGACTTAAAACTGACATGAACCGCTCATAGGACCACATTTCATGCAAGTAGCAAGCGCCAAGCGCCTGTATCTGATGAACCATGAGATGTGGCATTATATCAAAAAAAGTAGGAGGTAAACACATCTCCAGTTGGTTGTGTCTCCACCACAAATTCATGTAGGTCACTCAGCTCTTCCTTGCCAATCGTCTTCTGTGAGATCTTTGAAAAGAAGTAGCACATACGGGTGATGGCCATTTTCAAGAACTCTGGCTTTATAGCCCTGATTGCAATAGGTAGAAACACTGTCAGCATCACATGGCAATCGTGAGCCTTGCAGTGTGTTATTGACAAGTCCTTCATCGACACTAGCTTCTTCACATTTGCTGAAAACCCGGTCGGGACTTTGATCCCCCTCAGGAAAGTGCATATAGCTCTCTTCTCGTCTGGTGTTAGGTTGAAGCACGCCGCGAGTAGAGTGTATTTTCCATTAGCCTCAGGTATTGGGTGAAGCTGTGGCATCACGTTTAGCTGCACCATGTCTTTCCGTGCTTTCAGACCATCCTTTGACTTGCCTGTGTCCATCAAGGTAGCAATGAGACTCTCAAAGACATTCTTCTGCACGTGCATAGCATCAATGGCATGGGGGACCTCCAAGTCTGGCCAATAAGGCAGATACTGAAAGAAGATTGATTATTTCTTGAAAGGTACGCCTTCGACAGGAGGTGTGCTTCTATCTCTGTTCGTCCCATCTGGATTCTTCTTTCCATAGACGACACGTATGTTTTTCACCATTCTGTACACATGTTCTCCGTTATGACGTCTCTCCGGAGGGGGTTCAATCTCCGGGGCGTTGCCATAAAATCTAAAGAACAATTTGCTGCGGTACTTGTGACTTGTCTTTAAGAAGCGTCGGTTCCTTAGGTAAACTATCTTCTTGAATGCATCTAGGTACACCCATGTAGTACCATCCAAGCAAACCAAGCATCCCATCTTCCCTTTGATCTGTCCAGACAAAGCAAACAGCGCGGGGTAATCATTGGTAGTAACAAATATTATTGCTCTACATATGAAGTCCTCCTTTCAGAACGCATCGTACATCTGCTCCCCATGCCTCCATAGCCTCTCCATTTCTTGCATCAAGGGCTCGAGGAACACGTCTATATCAATGCCTGGTTGTTTAGGGCCAGAAATAAGAATAGTGAGGAGAAGGTACTTTCTCTTCTGACACAACCATGTTGGGATGTTGTACATGGTCAAGATCACTGGCCATGTGCTATGGTTGCTCATCCTCTCATTGAAGGGATTCATTCCATCGGTGCTCAGGCCAAACCGTACATTCCTTGGGTCATCGCTGAATTCTTTGTGCTTCTCATCAAACCTTTGCCACTGACAACAATCAGCCGGGTGTGCAATCTTATCATCATCCACCTTGCGCTCATCATCCCACCATGTCATGAGTGCGGCTTCTTTAGGGTTTAGGAACATACGTCTCAAGCGGTCGGTCACTGGCAGGTACCACATTACCAGGGCAGGAATTCTTCTCTACTTTGCATCGTTGCCTAATGGAGTGTCCTCTAGGGGCTGAGATTCTTGTACCACCTTTTTTGTACCCTTCTTATTCCTCTTTTTCCCCGTGGATGGTTCGTCCCCACCTTAAAGGTCATTGTTCTTATACCGGCTGGCCCCACACCGGGGACATTTATCCAATGACTTGAACGTTTCACCACGAAAAAGTATGCAGTTGTTGGGGCATGCATGTATTTTTTCAACCCCCATTGACAATGGACTTATGACCTTCTTCGCTTGGTATGTGTTGGCGGGAATTGAGTTTGGTTGTGGCAGCACCCATGACTGGAGATGCAATAGATCATTGAAACTACAGTCTGACTAGCCGTACTTAGCCTTCAGGATGAGCAGCTCAAGCACGAAACGTAGTAATGTCCAATTTGTTGGACAGCCCTTTTCAACACCATACACAGTCTCCTTCGATGCTTTTGTCACTCTTTCCAAATTTTCTAGACCTTTCAGGCTATTTAGTAAAATCTCTGGTCCAAGGGTTTGAATCATGTCATCTAAATCATCTTCAACTCCGACACGTGCTCCACCATCATTATTGGCACAACATTCGTTGTTACCATCCCAACCACCACATCACCACCTTGTTCATTGCCAAACTCGAAATCCATTTGTGCATCAAGCTCTGCTAAATATTGGGACAGGGATTCTATGGTTTCGTCGTCGTATTCCTCCTCATCCTCGTCGTTAACAATAACCGTTTCACCATGATGAATCCACACTGTGTAGTCCTCAACAAATCCTCGCATAATCAAATGTGATCTGATGATAGTCACATCTGTCCATACCATACGGTTCTTGCAATCTTTACAGGGGCAAATAATTGTATCCTTATTCTCTTTCAATGTCGTTGCATGCTTCGTTGCGGCTTCAATAAATTTATCCACCTCTTCATGGAAACCTGCCTTTAACCTTAACGAACCATACATCCAAGAGTTTTTGTACTCCATCTTTTACAACAACAACAAAACAAACATTAAAGGACTACTTATTCAGATATATATAAAAATGAATCAAAGTAATAATTATTTGAGAATAATTGTATATACCTCAGATATATATGAATATAAATCTAATATAATTACATGAAGCATACAAACACACCATGGTAGAGGAAAATTAATTAATGGCCCATTTATCCATAAATAATTAAAATACATATTTATTGATTACAATAAACAATTTCAAAGACAACAATTAGCAATAATTATACTTTACCCAATATCTTTCATACAAACCCTAGTCCAATTTTATCAAACATAAATTTACAAAAATGAAATTAATAAAAAAATCAAACCCTAGATCTAGATCACATGCACATAAAACATCCATAAAACTAACTAATGGTTCACTAAAATCAAGAAACATGGACCAAATAAGGGTATGATCTTGTTCCCCTCCCTAATTTACCCTAGTACATTTAAAAGTTGGTCTAATTTGCTCATAAATAGCTCAAGCACCATAGAAGAGAGAGAAAAATAAAACTCTAATTACTCACTAACCAACCATTAAAACTTCAAAAAAAAGTGTGGAATAACATTTTCTTACCTTCTACAACCTCTCCACCAAAGGATTTGAGATCAAAACCTTCTCCCCTTAGTAGAGCAATTTTTGGGAGGTGCCTAAGGCCTCCCCACCTTTCTTTCATGGGTTGGAGTGAGTGACCCGAGGAGGAAGAAGGTGCTGCTTCTGTTTTATATGGGGGCCATTTGTAGGGGCGGCTGGTGATTGAGCCGCCCCTACAAATTGGAGCTATAAATACGGGGCCATTTTTAGGGGTGGCTCAATCACCAGCCGCCCCTACAAATAGCATTTTCAGGGGCGGCTGGTGATTGAGCTGCCCCTACAAATCAGACCCTATTTGTAGGGGCAGCTCGTAACACCAGCCGCCCCTGCTGTTCCATTTGTAGGGGCGGCTGGTGTCTGGGCACCCGAGCACGCCACTGTAGGGGCGGCTCCATCACCAGCCGCCCCTACAAAAAATCGAACCGTTGCTAAAAATCATTTTCTACGTAGTGAGAGAGTGAGATTTAGAAAGGCTCTTAGAGATAGTCTTATGGCTTTCGTTGGAGAAGGATTAATATATATAGTATAATCAGCAGCTACAGAAAAAAGGGTGTATCATCAACAGGTAAAGAACCATGCCTAACAACCTAGCAAGACCATGCTCCCGAAGCCTGTGTCGTAGAATTTTTTAGTACATACTATTGGCAGCAAAGCAGTCAGTGGACTTTGCATTTCCATATTTGAGAATCAAATACAAGAGAAAATGGTAAAATTTGAGCCAATTTCGATTAAATTGGACCAACGTGGGAAAAGTCTAGTTTCTAGTGGCCGAAGTCAACCGGCCTAGATAGGTTTTGCCTGAGTCCGGTGGTCGCCGCAGTGTGCTGTGCAAACCCGCCTAGGGTGGTTTTTGAAAGTGAAATTCGATCAAAACTCCTCTGGTCTCATAGAAAATTTTTGTATATCCTGTTTTAGGAAGGTTTTCTACTCGTATAAGACCACCACCCTTTCTATATACATATATTAGAAAACCATGTCGACCCAACGCCGTTTGTCCCTCATGGGCTCAATCATCTAGAGGTTGGCCCTCGGAAGCCAATGGAGAGAGTGGTTTTGATGCGCCCTCGTGCCAAGAATCAAGACTTGGCCATCGTCACCATCCACCCAATGCCGGCGCATCAGGTAACTTTCCAAGCCATCCGAGCAGTAGTGACAGATTTCTTGACCAACGAGCAGAATGTTGTCTTCACTGATATGCAACCCACCCACCTAGGTCAGGCTTACGTTAGGTTTACAAATGCCTTTGATAGAGATTGTCTGATTCAGCATGGTGCTTATATTTTCGGTGATGTCACGATCACTTTTGTGGAGCATAACCAAAGTAGAAACTGGCGCGCAATCGACTTCAACAAGGAGTGTTGGTTGTTGCTGATGGGATATCCGCCAGATTTTAGGGAGGATGAGTTTGTTGCCAATACCATCAGTACTTTTGTTTGAGTGCTTGACTGGGTTGATGATGGTAGACACTTATCAAGGCTCTTGGTGCAAGCAAGAGTTGTTGATTTTGAGTCCATTCCTCAGTTCCTAGTTCTCACTGAAGGAGAAGGCTTCTAGGGCGAGTCATGGACAGTGCAGTGTGAGGTACTGCAGGGTAATGTGCTTGGTGTGCTGCCACAGGATGAGGACCCTGCTCCTAGACCTGATGCTTTCCCCCTGGTGGTCCTTTTGATCTTTTTGGTTTTGGTCAGAATGGACCAGGTCCTGCAGCTCAACCCAATCTTCAGATAGGCCCCAATGTGGTTCCTGGAGGTTTTGGTGGACAGAACAATCCAGTGAATGATAATGCAGCTGTTGGTGACTGGGATGGCTGGCCTAACAATATCCAAAATATCCCCAATTTTAACCTGAATGATGGTGTTGAGGGTCCTCAAGAGCTGGACCTCAATATGCAGCTAGATATGCAGGAGATGATTGTGGATCCAGTGTTTGCAGGACCACAACACGTTGGGATGCCTCTTGACCTTAATGAGTTTCTGAACCAAGTGAATGAGGAGGTGGATGATAATCAAGTGGAACAGGATGACCCAGCTCTGATGTAGGGAATTGCAGAACCGGTCTTGGACATCCCCCCATCTATTGAAGTCAATATTCCTGTTGTCAATGAACCTGAGAACTTTCTGCCCATGGAAATTCAAGAGGATGAACTCATGGCAGATGAGGAAATCAAACAGCTGCTAGATGAAGAAGAAGCCTAGGGAAATGCCTTTGGGCCTCAGAATATACATGTGGGCTATGTCTTCACTGGCCCATAGCCCAATATATCTGTTGTCAGCCCTTTTGTGCTTGCTTTCCAGTCTAGATTTGAGGATAGCTCTAGGATGTGGAAGAAGTTTTTTGCCCCCCAACCTAGGGTAGCACCTCAATTCACTGTTCCTGTTGAATGGGCAGGTTTCTTCACTGCCCTTCTAATGTCCCCAGGCCACTTTGAGAAGGCCAAGGAATTCATGCAGTCGATAAGTCTCCTTCCTCTTATTGGTGAGGGACACAGCATCAGTTTTTCTCTACCCAACAGTTGTCCAAGCAAGGTCCCGCTGACTTGCAAGCTATCACCTGTATCTAAAGCTGAAGACATAGAAGTAGACCCAAAAGATGCTCCACCTGTTGACAGTGATGGCTCTATTACCTCCACTGCTAAGAATAGCTCCACCACCAACACCAAGAAAACTAGAAAGAGAGCCACTGTTTTGGTCGAAACTCAGGTAAGGAGGAGTCCTAGGGTTTAGAAGAATAAGAATGGATTGAAGGATCATGTCTGCAAGGACAAAAGCTACCTTGGCTTCAATTCTGCACCACCATCAGTCTCGACGAAGACCATCAGAAAGCTAAGGGCTTCTCTCTGTGACATTGAAGCTTCACAAGTAACAGACTCGGCTCTCAACAACAACAAGAAGAAGGGTACAACACCTATTGGTACTGTGCCCTCTAAGAAGAATGACAAGGAAGCTGATGATGATGCTAATGGAGAAGCTGTAGACTAAAGACAGACCCACTTCTGGGATGAAGCACCTGAAGATTGCTAGAGGCCATTCCTCCAGCCTTTGCTTTTTTCTTTGCTTTTCTTTCTCTATTTTGTTGTTTAGTCAGTCTCTTTATCCTAAAAACTTATGGTACCCTTTCGTTTGTGTGATGGATGTGGCTATAATGACTCTGGGCTTTTTATTAAGTCACTCTTTTGATGTACCCATGCTGTGCTTGGTTGTACTATAGTGCTTTTTATATCATAGGTTTTATGGATAATAGACAATCTAACAGAACTTGGAAGATCCTCTGTTGGAACATTAGAGGTATCAATGCTGAGAACAAGTGGGGTTCACTTAGAAACAAGATCACAGAGAGCAATTGTTATATTATCAGCATTCAGGAAACCAAA
The DNA here is from genome assembly GCF_019320115.1 of Miscanthus floridulus. Taxonomy (NCBI): domain Eukaryota; kingdom Viridiplantae; phylum Streptophyta; class Magnoliopsida; order Poales; family Poaceae; genus Miscanthus; species Miscanthus floridulus. Next base: position 50,400,818 of record NC_089589.1, on the reverse strand, counting down.
AGAAGTAGTTCTGATCTCAGCTACTTAAGAAAATTCTGCCCAAGGTCTTTTGATGCTTTCTGCCTTCAATTGGGGCCTCTGGAGGTATCCTAGTGGCATGGAAGAGCTGTTTCTTCTCTGGTCTAGAAATCTTCCAAAATTAGTTTGCCATTTCAGTTGAGTTCCCCTCCCAATTCAACAATGATTCTTGGATCCTTACTTTAGTGTATGGCCCTTGTGATGTTGAAGGAAAGAGTGCCTTTTTAGATTGGTTTGAGAGCACTAAGATGCCTGATGATATTTAGTGGCTGATAATAGGGGATTTTAATCTAATTAGAAAGCCAGAGGATAGGAATAGGCCTGGTGGAAACATTGGAGAAATGTTAATGTTCAACAATGCTATTAGCTCTTTGGGTGTGGTGGAGATTCCCTTTCATGGCAGGAAGTTTACTTGGACTAATAAACAATAGCCCCCTCCTTGAAAGGCTGGACTGGTTCTTTTCCTCCCAAGCCTAGACCCTCAGGTACCCTCTCACTCTATCACACTCACTGGTCATGGAGACTTCTGATCATTGGCCTTGTATAGTAGAGGTAAAAACTGCCATCCCAAAGGGTAAAGTTTTTAGATTTGAAAATTTTTGGATGTCACACCCGGAGTTTTTGACACTGGTGACTAGTTCTTGGAATGCTCCCTACCCCCAGCAAGATGCAGCTAAGCTCCTGACTGCCAAGTTTAAAGCCCTCAGAAATAATCTAAAAAGATGGTAGGCCCAACTCTCTAACATGAAGAAGACCGTTGCTAGTGTCAAACTTGTAATCTCCTTCCTGGACTTTATTGAAGAATGGAGAGACTTGGCTTTTCATGAATGGAACTTTAGAGAGATTTTGAATCAGAAGCTTGCTAGTCTTCTTCATCAACAGATGGTTTATTGGAAGCAAAGGGGGAATATCAAGTGGGTTCAGTTAGGTGATGAAAACTCAAAGCTTTTCCATGCCAATGCCACTTTGAGGCACAGAAGAAACCTAATTACTTCACTTTCTGATCACTCTAAAAATCTAGTCCATGATCATAGCTTAAAGGCTGACCTTATCAAGAATGACTTCAAGGAGAGACTAGAGACATCAAACTTTGAGCATATGCTCTTTGACTTGGACTCTCTGTTTATTCAGGATGTTGATCTTAGTCCACTTGAGGAGCCTTTTAGCCATCAAGAGATTGATGAGGTCACTAAGCAGCTACCCCTGGACAAGTCTCCTGGCCCTGATGGATTTAACAATGAATTCTTGAAAAAATGATGGCCCATAGTGAAACAAGACTTCTATAGCCTCTGTAATGCCTTTCATCAAGGACAGATTTGCCTCAAGAGCATAAATGGTTCTTTTATAACTCTTGTTCCAAAGATAGATGGACCAACTAGAATAAATGACTTTAGACCAATCTCACTGCTCAATTCCTCTATCAAGATCATCACTAAGCTCCTAGCTAACAAGTTGCAGCCCCTTATCACTAAATTGGTCCATGTCAACCAATATGGTTTTATTAGGACAAGAACCACTCAGGACTGCCTTGCATGGTCCTTTGAAAATTTGCACCTTTGCCACACTTCAAAGAGAGAAATTATGATCCTTAAGCTTGATTTTGAGAAGGCTTTTGACAGGATTGAGCACGGGGCCATGTTAGAAATTATGAAAAGAATGGGTTTTGGGGAAAATGGTTGTCATGGATGGAATTGATATTCAGTTCAGGAACCTCGTTTGTCTTGTTGAATGACACCCCTAGAAAGGTGTTTCATTGCAAAAGAGGAGTAACATAGGGAGACCCTCTCTCCCCCTACTCTTTGTTTTAGCTACTTGAAAGCCCTAGTTTGGTTTTGGATAATTGATGAAACCTAGGACTAACCTTTGATCTAAGTGTGTGAATTAGAAAAGCTGGTCCAATCCAAGTGTTTGAGCAAGATGAGGTCCATGGTGATGGAGGTGGACATGAAAAGAAGATGATCAAGCTCAACTTGGAAAAGAAGAAAGAGAAACAAAAACCGAGAAGATCAAGGCAAAGGTATATGATAGTTTTTTGTTTTGCACTCAAGACACCATAGAGGGTGTGAGTGACTTAGGATTGATAGCCATACTATAAAGATCTCGTAGAACTGACCAATTTATAAGAGCACAAGTACAATGGTAGCCCGCAAGCAGTCGCATTGTCATACTTGAGCCTATATAAACCTGGTAGTCTATCGAGTACCACGACGGGTCTCGATAAACGATCCACATACAACCAAGATCGTACATGATTCAACATACATGTCACTTGTTACATAAAGTTCATAGATACAGATCATTCATCAGAGTATGAAATAGAGTTATTACAAACCAAGTTTGATAGATAGTAGCGGAAGCAAATTAAAGTTTGAAAGTAGCATTTGCCAACATAGTTCACATACAGTGCCAACACATGATCACCATCCACAAAAGCATATAGAAGGATTATTAGAGATGCCTACCCAAGGCTCACTCCTCATCCACGGCGGGATAGAACCAATGCTTGCAATAGCCATGATAGACGGTACCATCTGCAACAATGGGAATAAAACCCTGAGTATGAGAAGGAACTTAGCTAGACTTACCCGTCATAAACCAAAAATAAATTGACTCCAAGGATTATGCAAGGCTGTATTAGTGGAGGTAGCTTGACAACATTTTACTTAAAAAGCGATTTACTCAATTATACAATTGCACTTTGGTCATCAGCTATCCATCTCTAGATTAGCAACTATCCTATGCCAAGCATGTTGTATATCATTTTAAGAGCATACAATAGTAACCATAGCCGGTGTAGTAATTCCATCTTTATCCGAACCATCACATTCCATAATATAATTACTACGATGTTGGAGCTAGCCAAGTTTCACACTATCCGGGAGAGACAGCGATTCGAATTGATTTCAACCAGATGGGAATTTATTCCTAACACAAACCTAGGTCTACCAGCCATGGTAGCCTTAGGTCACCTTTGGTACAACTCAGGTCCAAATTTTATGGGTTTGCCCAGCGCCGCACAATCAGGGACGAGCAACTGCTAGGATGATTATGACTACCCTGCCCTTGGGCTCATGCTTGGCTCCCCGCACATCATTACTACCATCCAGAGTGTGCACTTTGACAGAGCGGGGCCTAGCCTAAGTTGAGATATTGGGCTTTGTGGTCGGAACGAGTTATCCGGCCAGCTAAGTGATAGGCATGCGTTCAATCTTGTCAAAAGGTCCAACAACGGTACGATCCTTAATCGACATAGATGGGGATAGATCCATACCCAGGACCTCCATGTCTTGTTGCTTCTCTATCGACATCCTACCCAATCTCCATTTACATTACCCTATGGTTCTTTTCCACGATAGCAATTATAGCCAACCGTGCTTCGGTATCCACCTATATCTCGCAGGTGACAGGGAATCACCCGACTTCTACCGGTCTAAGCATGGCTAAGCATATATTTGATCCTAGACCCACACAGGGTTAAAGGTATATATATCTGGACAAGGTAGTACCATGCATCAAGTGTTTTCAACCAACTCTTATAACCTAATGCATCAAACATAAAGGACTCAAGTAGTATTTTGTAAAACACTAGGAGATTTAAAATGCTCTGGGGCTTGCCTTTGAGAAAAGAGGTGGGGCGGTGATCTGGACACTCAGGGAGCTCTTTTGGAGTCTGCTCCTCTTCTTCTAGAGTTATGGCTTGAGGAGTCTCCTGCTAATCCCCTTCCTCTTCTTCGTTAAATTCCAGCAACATTATCTCCTCAGTCGATCCTATATGCATGATCATGGAATAAGGTATCGTGAATGCATATATGTTGACACGTATAGTATGATAAAACGTGATGAATGCATCCTCACAAGTATTTTCCATAGCATGGTATTAAGGTAATAATAATTTCATCCTATCCTACTGAGTAGGTGCATAACTTTTCTCTATTAATTAAGTAAACTCTTCTGCAATTCATTTACCGAACTACCAAACAGCAGCTACTGGTTTTAACCATAACTAGAGTTATATATATCGAAATCATATAATTGTGGACATTCTGGAAAGCTTATGAAATTGTCTACAACTTTCTTTTAATACTCTTAAGGTGATTCAATAGTTATCTAGGTCAAAAATTCCATAAAACAAATTTGTCCAGAGATCAAACAATTAGGGCAGCAAACTTGTAACAACCAAAACTCTTAAACCCTAAGGCCTATAACCATGAAATTTAACACAAGGTAGATTAGTAAGTTATCTACAACTTTGTTATTAACAAGTTTTATAGGAAAGGCCATCTATTTGAATTACGAAGCAACAATTAATTAGTTGCATACAATCACTTGTTGCTAAGCCTTACTATGCACATCAACAATTACTATGCATCAGAAGCATCATAGAAAACATCATGGTCAATCACAATTTAATTACTTAAATGCCTTTATTAATTTAATTAAATAATTAGGGGAAATAACAAACATATACTAAATTTGCACAATAAATTCTCATAAAATTACAATATCTTCCTAGTGCTCACAATAGATTATTGTAAAAATTTCATACCATTTGGACATGCACAACATTCTCTACAAAAATGACAAGCTAGCAAGGTCTATTTTAGTGAAAATACTTAACCCTATAGAAAAGTGTCAAACAATAGGTTCTATATTTTTCCTAGCTTCATATTAGTGCCATCCTACTGTACAAAAATTTGCATTGCAACATGTTACATATTTTTATCAATATAATTTTCCTCAAAAAATGCCATTTATTAATAGATAAATAGAAAGATCACATTTCAATCAAGTTTACTAGAAGCTTAATATTTTTCCTAGCTAGATCATGTCAAGACAAGACTAACAAAATTAGAATCACAATTTTATCACATTTCTAGCTCAAGATATATAATTTACAAGATTGTAAACATTCAAAAAGCATTTATTTAAATACATTTTAATCACCAATAAAAATACTAGAAACTATATATCTCATATTTGTATAAAATACTACACTTCCTAAGGAACACAACAAAATTTGGTTTACCAAAAATGGACACTCCTATCTTGAGATATGGATTTTTGAAATAGGCATTCAAATTTGTGAAATAAATTAGAAAATCAAAGTGTGTACACACTGACATCCAGGGCCCACGGTCAATGGGGCCCACCCGTCAGTCACACCAAAGCAGAGCACGACGCTGACCAGCCCTAGCTCATCCCCAACGAGTTCACTAGTGGCGAGGTTACCACCGACGGCTTCGCCACGACGCCCCGCAGCGATGGGTACACAAGGTTGGCTCGGAGGTGCACTAGAGGTGGCTCGTCGCCGACCATGGCGGCACGGCAACGTGGCATGGCGGTGCGTCGGCCATGGCAAGGCTAGGTGAGAGGTGCTACAGTACCACGGTGCTCAGGCAAAACTATTCCTGCTACTCTAGGGTTAGGGGATGCGCTCGGGACGCCTGGCCGTGAGAATGCCCACGTGGCGACGGAGCTCACTCTGGCGAGTTCACACGCCGGCGATGTGAGAGCGGTAGCGGTTAGATTAGGTGGGGTAACAACATCTACAAGCCATGGAAAAGACATTGCGCAAGAAAATAAGCTCGGAGGAATGGTGGCGAGCTTGGGCCATGGCGAGCTCGTGGTCCGGCGAGGCACCTGTCATGGCAGCGGCGACAGAAATGGCCAATAGGCCCTCACCTTGGCTCGAACGGGACTTCAAAAGGGTCAAGGAGGTAGGGTGAAGCATGGCGTGTCTATGGGTGCGAGCACTCGCGCGATGGTAGGCCAGTAGAGGAGCTACGCGGTGGCGACTGGCTCGGCAGCAATGGCGGGGTGCGGCGCTTGGCTCTCGTGCGCTCGAATGAAGTAACTAGGCGCGGGCAAAGGCAAATAAGGAGGTAGGGGGGTGCGTGGCATCATCGTGTCTACGATGGCCTAACTTGTGGGGGTGATGCCGGCGTACAGCCACCAAATGTCGAGCACGGCAACGCTCTGTCGGCCATGACGGCGTGAACGCCATGGCCATCAGAGCCAGCGACGACGACTGATAGAGGCATTTCATTCCCTTCTAAAACCAAATCGGTGGTGAGTTAGCAAAACCCCTTTAAATCAAAGTTGTAGAGCTACAATTTTTCTTTAGAAAGCATTAGCTAATTCACAACGGATTAAGAGTTACATCAACCCAAAGTTGGCTACGTCAAACTGGAAACACAGTTAGGACTTAGAAATTCTCAAGTGTGAAAACAGCACAATGTTGCATCTTGTGAGCCAAATTCAAGCATGTTAGGAGCTGAACTGGCCTATGACCCAAAAATAAAAGTTGTTGCTCTACTCAAATACTACAACTTTTCTTTAGTGAACACATCCATGCAAAGTCTCTATGACATAGTTCCAACTAGGTCAAACATATCACTTTCAAATGATGACTTACACTACAATTATGACTTAGTGACCAAACTAGCCCTAGTCATGAATACCAAAGTTGTTCATAATGACATTCTAAACATGTTTAATGTATTCCTAAGGTCACACAAGCATTTCATACATTGGTTACATAAATTACTTCCCAGGTCAACATGCATGTCAGCACTTAGGAGCTTAATTAGACAAAGTGGTCTACATGAACAATGTTACATTAGTCATCCTAAGTGTAGCTAAGGTGCCTTAGTGACAAACATCAACAATTTACACTTATTCACACATAATCATAAGCATACACCTATAGAAACATAAAATAACAAGGCATGTTTCAAATGTTTCAATCATATGTTTCACATCTAAAAGCTTATATATGAATGCTTGATGCTTATGCTCATGCAATGCAAGTCAAATTATGCAAGCCTAACACCTAGGGTGTTACAAAAGAGGGGAAATCTTTGGCTAAATGGTTTATCGAGTGCCACTAGGTGACATGATTCTTGCATATGCATTTAGGAACCCAGTGTGCTAACTTTGACCCTTATAAAATGCTTTCAAAAATGCTAACACACATGCACACAAGTTCTACACTTTGTGGTTAGCAAGTTGGAAGCAAGGGTGAAGTGGTTGTGGACTTAAAAAATAGACAAGGAGGAGGATGTCCACGACCGGATGCTGGCCACGGGGTGACCAGACTCACAACGGCGTGTTTGATCAATTATAGCGAGGTGGCGCAGCTGACCGAGAGGGCAGAGGAGCGACCGGACGCTGCCTCTAGCGCGTTCGGTCACTTGTTGGATGCTGGCTGTTGGTGGCGATCGGACACAATGATGGTGCATCAGGTGGGCTATGATGTATGGTGATGTTAGCATCGAGAGCGTAGGCATAGAAGCAGTGCTAAGGTAGGACGCTAGGGCGCGCCAGGTTGACATTGACCTGACGTGTTCGGTTAGTGTTTTGCCGCTCTAGGAGCTTTCTAGAAGTGATCGGACGCCGTGGGCTTCTGCGTCTGGTGGCGCAAGCGATGCGTCCGGTCATTCTTTAACATGTGAGCGACTGAGAGTTGACCGTTGATATCGAATGGCTAAGGTTTGAACATGGGGGACATGTGGCTGCATCTGAGCGACCAGATGCTGGCATGGTGCGTCCGGTCAGTACGCCGGGCACCCCTTTTTGGCACTAACGACTCTATTCATTTGGGGACGTCTATAAATAGTGTTTGGATGGCTTAGGGCTGACAATCTTGGCACTTTGACATACTTGATATCCTTGTGAGCCTTGGTAAACACCTCCCACCCATCTCCGTCTTTGATTCATCATCATAGTGAGGTTGGGAGTGATTCCAAGTGTATTTGCTTTAGTGATTGCATCTAGTGGCACTTGGGGATCATTGTGGCTGTGGATTTCTTGTTACTCTTGGTGGTTGCCGCCACCTAGATGGCTTGGAGCAGCGGAGGAGCTTCGGCATGTGTTGGTGATTGTTCATGACTGGCTCCGGTGATTGTGAGGGGTCTTGTACCTTCCCCAGTGGAGAGCCAAAAGGTAACTCTAATGGATTGCTTGTGTCATTGAGTTACCACACTTGTGGGTAGGTTCTTGCGGTGTCCAATTGTGTGGACGAGGTTCATGCAACACTTCTTAGCTGCTGAACCACCAAGTGTTGGTCGACACAACGGGGACTAGCGTGTCGGCAAGCACTTGAACCTTGGGAGAAAAATTAGTTATCTCTTGCCATTGGTATTCTCTCGGTGATTGAATTGGTATTCATCTTGTGATTGGTTCACTCCTCTACTCGGCAGTATAATCACCCTACTCACTCATTTATATTCCCACAAACTAGTTGTAGCAAGCTCTTTGGTGTAGCTAGAATTGAGAGCTTGCTTTGTAGCGTAAGTTCATCTAGTGGAGCTCTTTAGTGTAGCAAGTTTGAGAGCTCTTAGTGAGTAGCAACATAGCGTCTTGCGTGCCTAGTGATTATAGCAACTAGAATTGTTGGATAGGTAACTTGCAACCCTTGTAGAGCTAGAGAAAGTTTGTATTTCGCCATTTGTCATACTAATCAAATTGCTATAGTGATCTTGTAGATTTTTAAATAGGATATTCACCCTCCCTCTAGCCATATTAGGACCTTTCAAGTGATATCAGAGCCATGGTCACTGTTTGATTGAAGGCTTAACAACCTTGGTGTCAAATTAAGGCTCAAGTTGTGTTCTACCATGTTGGGGGGGGGGGCAAACCACCATTCTTTGATGGCACATGCTATGATTATTGGAAGAGAAAGATGAAGATGTATCTTGGATCAATTAATGATCAAGTGTGGGATGTGACCGAGAGTGACTATGCCATCATTGATCTCAACAATCTCACCAACCAAGACAAGGCCAACAAGCAATGCAATACAATGGCTCTCAACACCATATACAATGCCATTGATTCCAAGGTGTTTGAGCAAATCAAGGATTGTGATAGAGCTAATGAGGTGTGGAAGAGATTGGAGGAAACATATAAGGGCACACCAGCGGTGAAGAGTGCCAAGTTGTACATTCTCAAGGACAAGTTGACAAGCTTCAAGATAAAGGATGATGAGGGCATTCTAGAGATGTTCCATCGGTTGCAAGTGATTGTCAATGACTTGAAGATATTGGGAGAGAAGATCAATGATGATGATGTCTCTCATCGGTTCTTGATGTCCTTACCTCCAAGATTTGAGATGTTGAGATTGCTCATCATAAGAGGAGGATTGAAGGAGATTACCCTTAACCAAGTACTAGGTGATGTCATGACATAAGAGACATACCGTGTGAAAAGGGAGGGGGTTGACAAGGATGACAAGAAGGAAGATGAAGACAAGAAGAAGAGTGTAGCATTCAAGGCTAGCTCATCATCCAAGAACAAGGGCAAGTCCAAGAAAGAATCAAGCGATGATGAAGATCTTAGTGACATTGATGATGAAGCTATGGCTCTCTTTGTGCGCAAGATGGGAAAATTCATGAAGAAGAAGGGCTATGGTGCAAGAAAGAGAAGAGATCACATCAAGAGCAAAGAATATGTGAGAAGATGCTACAATTGCAAGGGCCCTGATCACATTGTAGCGGATTGTCCCTACAATAGTGACAATGATGAGGATGAGAAGAAGAAGCACAAGAAGGACAAGAAGGAAAAGAAGGAGAAGAAGGAGAATAAGATGACTTTCCAAAAGAAGAAGAAGGGTGGAAGCTATGTGATCACTTGGGATAGTGATAGCTCTTCGAATAGTGATGGCTCTAGTAATGATGACAAGAAATCTAGCAAGAAAGCACTAGAAAGCATTGCCATCAACAACAAGCCTTCCATCTTTGACACTCCATCGACATGCCTCATGGCAATGCCTACTAAGGTAAAATATGATGTGAGTGATGATGATGAATGTGAAAGTGATGCTTGTAGGAGTGATGATGATGATGAGGACAAGTACACCAAGGAGGATCTCATGGACATGTGTGAGCAAGTACACACTTGCTTTGAGATGAAGAGAACGGAGTGCAAAGAATTGCGCAAGAAAGTCAAATTTCTTGAGCAATCCTTTGATGAGCTCAATGCCACTCATGAGAGGCTAATGGAAGCCCATGAGAAGCTTGGCAAAGCTCACTCTAAGCTTGAAAAGGCTCACTGCTCTTTCATTGAGCAAGTCAAGAAGGAGGAAGCCAAGAAGGAGCAAGTGATTGTGTCTTGTGATGTGGGACTAACAAGTGATATTATTGATGAATCTTTTTATAAGCCCATTGTTGTTGCTCTCACTAACCCTTCTTGTAGCACTACCACTTCTACTTCACCTTTGAGTGATGGTTTCACTTGTGATGCCTCACTAATGGTGGAAAAAGAGACCCTCAAGAAGGACGTGAATGAGCTCACTCATGCCTTCAGCAATGCCTATGGTAGAGATGCCCGCTTGCTAAAGTGTTTGGATAGCCAAATGTTTTCTCTCAACAAAGAGGGATTAGGCTATACCCCCAAGAAAGGCAAGGCGGCCTTTGTCACTCCCAAAGCTAGCTTTGTGAAGGGCAATGGTCAGTTTTGCAATAGATGCAAGCAAGTTGGACATATAGAGCAATATTGCAAGACTAACAACAACAAGCAACCTAATATATCCTCAATTAGATTTGATTCTTGTTACATGCTTGTTAAGGGTGTCAATGGTGTGAAGGCTAAGTTCATTGGTACACCAATTGTGGGCCTAAAGAAGAAGGCCATTTGGGTACCAAAGACCTTGGTAACTAACCTTCAAGGACCCAAGCAAGTTTGGGTACCTAAAAAGAATTTTGTAGGTCAATTATAAAGCCATAGGAAGGCATCAGGTGCTTGATAGTTGGTGCACACAACACATAACTGGTGATTCAAGAATGTTCAGTTCAATCAATGAGAATGAGAGCAATGGGATTGATAGTATAATATTTGGTGATAATGGCAAAGGCAAGGTCATGGGTCTTGATAAGATTGCAATATCCAATGACTTGAGCATTTTCAATGTGCTACTAGTTGAGAACTTGAACTTCAACCTAGTGTCGGTAGCTCAATTGTGCGATCTTAGTTTCAAGTGCATATTTGGTGTGGATGATGTAGAGATTATAAGTGTAGATGGCTCCAACTTGATATTCAAAGGATTTAGATATTAGAATCTATACTTGGTTGATTTCAATGCTAGAGAAGCTTAATTGTCAACATGTTTGCTCACTAAGTCTAGCTTAGGTTGGTTATGACATAGAAGGCTTGGTCTTATTGGAATGGAACAATTGAATAAGTTGATCAAGTATGACTTAGTTAGAGGCTTGAAGGATGTCACATTTGAGAAGGATAAGCTTTGTAATGCATGTCAAGCCGGAAAGCAAGTTGGCAACACACATCCTAAGAAGAGCATGATGAGCACATCTAAGGCATTTGAGTTGTTGCACATAGATTTATTTGGACCAACCACATACACTAGCATTGGTGGAAACAAATCCATATTTGTGATTGTGGATGATTTCACTAAATACACTTGGGCGTTCTTTCTTGTTGACAAGAGTGATGTGTTTGCAACCTTCAAGACATTCATCAAGAGAATTCACAATGAGTTTGAAACAACCATCAAGAAAGTGAGAAGTGACAATGGAAGTGAATTCAAGAACATAAGAGTTGATGATTTGTGTGATAAGTTTGGGATTAGGCATCAATTTTTGACCAAGTACACTCCTCAATCAAATGGACTAGTCGAGAGGAAGAATAGAACCTTGATTGACATGGCAAGATCAATGTTGAGTGAGTACAATGTGAGTCATTCATTTTGGGCCAAAGCAATCAACACGGCTTGCTACTATAGCAACCGACTCTATTGTCATCCATTGAAGGAGAAGACCCCATATGAGCTCTTGAATGATAGAAAGCCCAATATTGCATACTTTTCGGTTTTTGGTTGTAAATGCTATATATTGAAAAAAGGCACAAGATTGAGTAAGTTTGAGAAGAAATGTGATAAAGGTTTCTTTCTTGGTTACTCCACCACTAGCAAGGCTTATAGAGTTTGAAATTTGGCAAGTGGTACTCTTGAGGAGGCTCATGATGTGCAATTTGATGAAACCAATGGTTCCCAAGAGGAAGATGAGAATCTAGATGATGTGAGAGGCACTCCATTGGTCAATGCAATGAAGAATATGGACATTGGTGACATAAGGCCTAGAGAGGTGATTGATGTTGAAGATGACAAGAATCAAGTGCTCTCTAACTCAAATGTGCAAGCTAGTGGCTCTCATGATCAAGATCAAGCAAGTGCTAGTGATGACAAAGTGCAAGATCAACAACAACTGGCTAGTTCATCATCTCAACCAAGTGATCAATCAAATGCAAGCAATCATGTGCAAGTGCTCCAACCTACCAATGTTGCAAGAGATCATCCATTGGATTCTATCATTGGTGATATTTCAAGAGGTGTGCAAACAAGATCAAGATTGGCATCATTTTGTGAACACTTCTCATTTGTGTCATCCATTGAACCTAAGAAGATAGATGAAGCTTTTAAGGATGTTGATTGGGTGAATGCTACGCATGAAGAGCTAAACAACTTCACAAGAAACCAAATATGGGAGCTAGTTGAGAGGCCTAAGGATCATAATGTGATTGAAACCAAGTGGGTCTTTTGCAACAAGCAAGATCAAGATGGGATAGTTGTATGGAACAAAGCAAGATTAGTGGCTCAAGGTTACACTCAAGTTGAAGGTCTTGATTTTGGAGAAACAAATGCCCTAGTTGCAAGATTGGAAGCAATTAGGATCTTGTTAGCCTATGCTTGTGCTCATAACATCAAGTTGTACCAAATGGACGTGAAAAGTGCTTTTCTCAATGGGTACATCAATGAGCTTGTGTATGTTGAGCAACTACCTAGTTTTGAAGATGAGAAGAAGCCCAACCATGTTTACAATTTAAGAAATGGTTTGTATGGATTGAAACAAGCACCAAGAGCATGGTATGAGAGATTGAGGGATTTTCTACTCTCTAAGGGATTCAAGATGGGCAAGGTTGACACCACTCTCTTCACCAAGAAGCTAGGCAATGAATTGTTTGTGTTGCAAATCTATGTTGATGATGTCATATTTGGATGAACCAATAAAGATTTTTGTGAGGAGTTTGGAAAGATGATGGCAAGTGAGTTTGAGATGTCCATGATTGGAGAGCTTAGTTACTTCCTTGGTCTTCAAATAAAGCAAATGAAGAATGGCACATTTGTGAGTCAAGGCAAGTACATCAAAGACATGCTCAAGAAGTTTGAAATGGATGATGCTAAAGCTATTAGTACACCAATGGAGACAAATGGAAACTTGAATAGTGATACTAGTGGCAACATGGTGGATCAAAAAATGTATCGGTCTATGATTAGAAGCCTACTCTATGTGACCGCATCAAGGCCGGATGTGATGTTTAGTGTATGCATGTGTGCTAGATTTCATGCCTCACCAAGAGAGAGTCAATTGAAGGCAACAAAGAGAATATTGAGGTACTTGAAGCATACACAAAATGTTGGATTGTGGTATCCCAAAGGAGCTAGATTTGAGTTGATTGAATATTCAGACTCCGATTATGCGGGATGCAAAGTTGAGAGAAAGAGCACATCGGGCACATGTCAACTATTGGAAAGATCACTTGTGTCTTTGTCATTAAAGAAATAAAATGGTGTAGCACTTTCAACCGCCGAAGCGGAGTACATTTCGGCCGGTAGTTGTTGTGCTCAATTACTTTGGATGAAGGCAACTTGAGTGACTTTGAAATCAAATTCAAACAAGTGGCATTGCTATGTGACAATGAAAGTGCCGTGAAGCTCACCAATAACCCGGTTCAACATTCAAGAACAAAGCACATTGATATCCATCATCATTTCATAAGAGAGCACCAACAAAAAGGGGACATTTGCATTGAGAGGGTGGGCACCAATGATCAACTTGCCGATATCTTCACCAAGCCACTTGATGAGAAGAGGTTTTGCAAGCTAAGGAATGAATTGAACATACTTGACTTCTCAAATATGTGTTGATGCACCCCCATTATATGATATGCCTCTCCTTCGAGCAAAGCAAGGTAAAGTTGATTGGCATGTCATTCATCCATTGCTAAGGACTTGTTTAGTGCATCTAGTCATTCCTATCATGTCTTAGGCTCATTCATGAAAATCAAATGAATTTGATGCTTGTATGGTACCACTATTGCTTGTATGCTTGAAATGATCTAGTGGTAGCATATGACATGTTTGTGGGCTTTGTGACCCTAGTGTCTGATCTAGAAAATGAGTTATAAGTGTTTAACTCAACACGGTGCATGATAAACCTTATTTTGAGGTGTGAAGAAGCTTGTCTTTGGATCAAATCGAGTTAAATATCTTTTGCAAGTGATCTAGATTGAACCAAATTAGGAAAATGATCCTCACTTCACAAGGTTTCACCCTAACCTATCTAAAATTTGAGCTCGCCTTTTATGCTAATTGTTGCCAAAGGGAGAGAGAAATTCACAAAGATAGTAAGATAGGGGAGCAAACAAATGAAATGACATTGTAAGGGGATCAAATAAAATTTGAAGCACACAAGTAGGGGGAGCAAGCTCATAAAATTGTATGTTGCATTTGTATGTACATTTACATATGTTTGCTTGCATGGCACAAGTTCTTAAATTCCCTATCCATGCTTGTGTGGTGTATACTAGATTGTAGAAAATGTTTCATGAAATGAAAACTAGCATGCATAGGACAGCTAGATATACCTAGATCTTTTACAAGTGGTACTAGAGCCTTGCTTATAATGTTGATCTCATGAGGTATCTAGTTTGTCTTTGCTTTTCAAGTGATATCTAGCAAATCATGGTGCTAAGAATGGTGTTCAAATGGCAACTCCGATTGGTATCATGCTTCAAAGGTCCATTCTTTACACCTTAGCATCATTTTACTCTCCCAAACTTCTAATCCATGCATATGTGCAAGCTTTCAAATCCAAACTCTTAGCATAAAGGTAGGGGGAGCTAATACTACCAATTTGCGTTGATGAAACTTGTCCATAATCTTTACACATGGTAATATGCTTGCGCAAGTAACATGAATATTTTTGTAAATAGGTTGTCATCAATTATCAAAAAGGGGAAGATTGAAAGCCCTAGTTTGGTTTCGGATAATTGATGAAACCTAGGACTAACCTTTGATCTAAGTGTGTGAATTAGAAAAGGTATTCCAATCCAAGTGTTTGAGCAAGATGAGGTCCATGGTGATGGAGGTGGACATGAAATGAAGATGATCAAGCACAACTTGGAAAAGAAGAAAGAGAAAAACAAAAACGGAGAAGATCAAGGCAAAGGTATATGATAGGTTTTCGTTTTGCACTCAAGACACCATAGAGGGTGTGAGTGACTTAGGATCGATAGTCGTACTATAAAGAGGGGAAATCTTTGGCTAAACGGTTTATCAAGTGCCACTAGGTGACATGATTCTTGCATAGGCATTTAGGAACCTAGTTTTCTAACTTTGACCCTTGTAAAATGCTTTGAAAAATACTAGCACACGTGCACACAAGTTCTACACTTTGTGGTTAGCAAGTTGGAAGCAAGGGTGAAGTGGCTGTGGACTTAGAAAAAGAAAAGGAGGAGGAAGTCCACGACCAGACGTTGGCCGCGAAGTGACCGAACTCACCCCAGTGCGTCCGGTAAATTATAGCGAGGTGGCGCAGTTGGCCGAGAGGGCAGAGGAGCGACTGGACGCTGCCTCTAGTGCGTTCGGTCACTTGTTGGATGCTGGCGGTGGGCAGCGATTGGACGTCACGCTAGTGCATCAGGTGGGCTATTTCGTACGGCGATGTCAGCACCACGAGCGCAGGTAGAGAAGCAGCGCTAGGACTAGACGCTAGGGCGCGCCAAGTCGACGTTGACCTGATGCATCCGGTGAGTGTTTTGCCACTCTGGGAGCTTTCTGGAAGTGATCGGACGCCGTGGGCTTCTGCCTCTGGTGGCACAAGCGGTGCGTCCGTTCATTCTTTAACACGTGAGCGACTAAGAGTTTACCGTTGAGATCAAATGGCTAAGGTTTGAACGCGGGGGACACGTGGCTGCATCCGAGCGATCGAACGCTGGCGAACCACGATGGGGCGAGCATGACTACGTCCGGTGATGGGGGGAGCAAGGCACAATATCGCAAGCACATATAGGAACTACGGTGGCGCCTCTCCCTCGATGAGCTAAGTTTAATCCTCAATTGGACACTCCTCTCTATCTCCTTTCCTCTCGAATCTTCGATCTCCCTCTACCAATTGTGGATTGCCGAACTGTTGCGGACCTACTATGCTCCAAATCCTCTCAACCTGGGGCCATGGAGACCGAGGAAAATGCATTGCTGCCTCCTAGAAGTCTTCATTTTATATTTTTTGTCCCTAGCTCATGAGCCAACGAGCTAGCTCAAGCTTTAGACTGAGACAAGCTGAGCCAGCTTTTTAGCTCATTAGTTATAACAAGCCAGCTCATTATTGTACTGAGCCTTACCGAGCCTGACCGAGCCAAGCTAGCTTGAAGGACCGAAAACGACAACTAGAGGGGGGTGAATGGGAGCCTCAAATTTCTTTCGAAACTCTAAGCCGCTGCCCCAAAATCATAACCCAAGAAACCATCTGCTCCTGACCGAGACGAGCAGCAAGCACCTCGTAGTTAGAATCCTCACAAATCTCCCAAACTCGCCAGTCAATGCCCTGAAGATGCATAGACATGCAGATCTTCCAGTAGGGGTAATTTGTTCCATCGAAGAACAGTGATTTGTCGGAACCGCGCTCCATGTCGCCTTCATAGATTATGGACCGATTAAGGTGGAATGATCCTTAACCAACTCTGATACAAATTAAAGGACCGAAAATGGCGACCCGAGGGGGGTGAATGGGAGCCTCAAATTTCTTTCAAAACTCTAAGCCACTGTCCAAAAATCACAAGCCAAGAGCAAATGCACGTGAGATCAGTATGATCACAAGCCAACGGGTGGTTGGGTACCTTTGGTGATGACCAAGAAGTATAGCGGATCAACCGAGAACCGATGGAAACAAGAGCGCGAAAGAACGAGAGAAAACATCACAATTTGCACAGGCCCGGACTGTCTGTCGAAGGGAGTCCGGACTGTCTGCGGGTCAGGTCCCAGACTATCCGGGGTTGAGGGCCGGACTGTCCGACATTCAACTCTCGAAAACCGAACGATGAGAAATAGTTCTGACCTAGACAGAAAGAACAACGATGGACTATCCGCGGTTGAATCCCAGACTGTCCGCAGGTCAAACACCAAAAAATGAACTTGCTGAAACAGCTCTGGACACGCTTCAACAGCAGCCCTGGACTGTTCACGGTGAGGTCCCGGATTGTCCGGCGTTCATAGCAGCAAAACACGACCAAAAGAAACCTTCTGCTCATGATGTGAACAGTAACGACGGACTGTCTGCGGGTCACGAAATCAGCACGAACAGAGTCACCCGAAAATCGCCTGGAGCAAGGAAAATCCCGATTTGAGGCCAAATCAAAACCAATTGCCACCAAATTTTAACCACATGGTCACAAAGCAATAGGTGAGCTACCCCTTAGAGATCATCGCCCAATTTGAAGCCAATCAATGGGAAATAAAGAAACCCCGAAGAACATCGGTTTTCCGACCCTAAAGCTTGATTCGCCCCGATCTATGAACTCATGAGGAATTGGATGAAATCCTTTGGTGGAAAGACTCAATTCACGTCCTAGTTCATCTTAGTGTAAAAGGAACGAATCAAAATGGTCTCAAAACAACGAATTGAACCACACAAGACAAGGGAGAAAGGGAGAACGCGAAGAACACAAACACGATTCACTAGAACATCTCACAAATCGAATCCCGGAGGACACGAGGAGGTTAGGGCCTCCATTCCTGCCGCAATCTTTGGTTCTTACACAAATTCTCCAATTTATGGACCTCTCTCCCAAGAAAACCTAAGGGGAGGGGGAAAACCTAGAGAAGGATGAAGCAAAAATGAAAGAGGTGAGGGAGATGGGAGCTCCCTCATCCTATTTAACAGGGCTATTACACAAATCCTAGTTTTGCCCCTAGATATTTTGAGTTGAACCACTTAACCAGAGGGCGTTATGGTCCAACCCGAGGTAATCTTCATCCGACGGCCACCACTCCCTTCATGAGATAGATTCGCCTCGACGCGAATTCCTTGATGCCGCCACGTGCCGTCCATTCCTCCTCGGAACCTCCGCCCGGGTTTTGAGGCCCAAACCCGTGAAACCAGCCACCGATGGTTTTGAGGCCCAAACCACCAAACCGCCCGTGAGTAGCGTACTCCATATGCGTCCTCCGCCACTCAAAATGTGTCACTGTCGTCCTCGACCGGCCGACCGCCAAGTCCGCCGTATTGACTCGGTCAACACGGTCACTCTCATGTACACTTGCGCTTGTTGATGTCCCAGATGTCAGCCACCGCAGTTGGTCACCCGGCCTCCTGGTCCCTCAGTCCAAGCCTCACGTCTGTCCTTCACCATTCCTGGTCCGTCGGCACGGCACGTCTCTACTTGATCTTCACCTCGGCGTCGACCACCGCCTCCGAGCTCCACATCTGCACACCACAAGCCAAGAGACATGTCGCACAACCCAACTCACGCCATGGTTAGTTCACAAACTCAACCCAAGACGCGAATCACGTTGACAATCACTCATCACAAATCCGAACCACAAGGGCATATATCAACCTTGTGTTCGCATAGCTCGATATTCAGGCCTAGTCATGGACCAAAGTGCTCCTAGACCCACCGGATTTGTCTGGTGGTGTCATTAGGGAGGCACTAGAGAAAGCACCCATGGGAGGCTTTTTGTGAACCTTCCCACGACAGAGGATAAGTGCGGTGATAGGTACCAGAGAAGCATCAGGTAAAGGGTCTGCTCAACAGCTAGTTAACCATTTAAATTCGACTGTTGGATGTGTCACACTGTGTCAGCTCCTTTATCCAGTGGAGCATTTCTGGTACCCATCAGAATTTCTGATGCCTATATTTTTGTTGTAGTTTGCTGCCCAACGGCTAATTGGTTCTTAGTGGCTATAAATACTTGTGTGGTCCGTCATTTAAACTCTCTTGGAACTCTTGGCTGATATTTGTGCACCCATAAAGCTTGAGCAATACCTCCAACTCATTTCCATATCTTGGGGGCACATTTGTGTTGAATAGGAGTGGTTCTAGTACGTACCTTGCATTGATAGTGTGCATCTATGGGCACTTGGTGAATCGTTCCTATAGCGAGTTGTTCTTACTTTTGGTGGTTGCCGCTGCTTAGACGACTTTGGTGTTGTGGAGATCGTCGTCGACCACTGCTTGGGGATTGTGCAGGACCTCCGGTCGGTGGTTTTGTGTTCATCCCTGCAGGAGATTTCCAAAAGAGTAATTATAGTGGGACCACGAGGCTTGGAGAGGTTCTTGGTGATCCACTGGCTTTCATACTAGTGCCCAAGTTTTAGGGCCGAGTTGTGTGCTCGCGAGGCTAGTAAAGTGGTGATCTCATAGAGTGTGCCTCAATACGGATTAAGTTGTCGGCGAGCAACCAAACCTTATCCTCGTTTGTTTGCTCTTTACTACACTTATATTTACATTCCATATTTGTGCATGTGTAGTAGTTTGCGTAGTAGTAGGTCTCTAGTAGGAGAATAGTTTGGTTGTTTTACTTGTGTAGCTCACTAGTTGTAGTTCTTGCTCCTAGCTAGTAGCTTGTGTGGTTTAGTCGTAGTAGTTAAACTTGCTGCTAGACTTCCCTCGGCCCCATTCGTCTTCAGGCTGTCGGTTTACCACCAACTCCATGAGCGTTCGGTCTGCTCCTGAAATCGCCGGTGATATTTGCCGTTCCCAGCTGCACCCTTGACAATCATACGCATTTGTAGAAATAATAGCCTCTCTCGACACGGTTTGGTGCTCGGCAGAAAAGGCATTCAGTTCAATTTCCCTGCGAGAATTCTCCCGAACCAGCACTCTTTGGACCGAAGGTACGAGGAGAGGCTTTTGTCATAGTCCTAGTGTTGTCAGCTTCATTAACCCAGATATAAACACGCACCCGGCCAGTGGATTTCTATAAAATACTGAAAAAAGTATTACTGCCACATAAAGTGCACCAACGAAATTCTCCATATTGTCAGGTAATACCAATTAGTGTCCGAACCAGTTTTTCATTTGAGGTATAAGCTAGCTTAGTATATTCATCTGTCTACTTGGTAACACTGCTACAGAAGGACCTAATACTGGCAGCTGAAAAGGATTTCGTTTTAGCAGTCTTGGAGCTGAAAAGGATTAAAAGATAGCATCTTATACATCTCACAGATAAGTATATATAATGTAGTGATAGTAAGGTGTTATATATGTGCTGAAAGTATTGTCTTTGAATCCTCGAAGACACACTTTTTTGATAGACAGTAGTGGTCCCCACCAGATCAGAGTGATGCTCGAGAAGAGAACAAAACATTCTATGGGTTGAGTTAAAAGCGACGACTGTGTGTTTTTTTAATAATGGATTTTCATTAATCCGACTTCTATATCCATGGAGGATATACATGGCCAAAAGTACACAAAAGAGTATTTAGACTCCCACCTCAACAAACAGGAGCACACACAAACAAAAAAAGGAAAAAAACTACGACCTTGGCGCATCCCTCCTTCCCGACCTCCTCTCCCGGAGCAGCGAGCTTCGGTGAGTGGAAATTATCAAGTCGCTGTCGCCCTTAGTGCGTCATCGCTACGAACCTCTAATGGTACCATCTTCATCCGCTTTCAAGTAAGCTGACGCCACGTGTCGCCGGTTATCCCACCTACATTCATCGTCATCCAGTCAGAACTAGTCGATCAGACACGAGTCGATAGGATCCGCTTCTGCTTCACCAGATACCAACGCCTTCGACGCCCATAGGGCAGCCGCCGTCATTGGGATCATGGTCGTCACCTCTGCCGATGTCCTCTGTCGCTGCCGCCAAGGATATCCTCTTCTGCCCTGACTCCCAGGCTGCCGCCACCCCTAGGGCCGCCGCTGCCAACAGATCCGCCTCCATCTGATCCACCTCCTCCTCGTCGAGATCCTTGCACTAGCGCTCAGGCCGCGGCTGCCCCTAGGACACAGCTACCTACGGAACCACCTCTGCTGGATCCGCCTTCTCCCTACCGAGGATTGACCGTCAACACTTAGGTCGCCACCCTCCTCCCCAGACCCGCCACCGCCCAAACGGAAGACGCCATTGATGCCTCGTTGCTACCCATCGCCCTGCTAACCACCTCCATTGCCGTCACCATAGGGGCCCACCGGCGCCCTACCTCTAGATGCGAGCTCCGGTGGTGGCACTAGGGCTAGAGGGGGTATGACCCATTTGAGCGCGGTTGTCGGTCACAACCTCCAGATCCGGGCATGACTCCTCTTCCTTCACTGGAAGCACCGTCGGGTAGACCCCCAGTGGAGCCATGCACAGGGGCGCGCGGGCATGATGTTGGGACCGGCCAGAGCGAGACAACGGTCGCACCACCACTATGGGAGACTAGGAGGACGCAAGCACTTTGTCGTGCCGAGCAGGGTCTAGCGATACTAATTAATGTCTAAATATTTTAAGTTTGATCAACTTTATAGAAAAAGACAACACCATCAATGAAACCAAACATGTACACTATAAAAATATATTCCATGGTTTATCTAGTGATACTAATTAATGTCTAAATATTGGTGTTCTTTTCAATAAATTTGTCTAAACTTAAAATAGTTTGATTTTTGACATCTCTAAAAGTTAATTTAATTTGGGACAAATGTAATGATAAATAAATATCCTTTTTTCATGAAAAAGGTGATGATATGAAAAAGAAAGAAAGATTGTTAGTCGTCGAAACTGGAAAATGATCGCGGTTTCAGCGTATCGTTTTTCTGTTCGTACCAGTGCCATGAAAAGACACAACGGGGACGTGGCTAATTACATACAGTACAGTACTATTTTCTAGTACTACTCTACTAGCTTTAAATCACCTGGCTAATTACATATAAGAGTACTACTAGTACCTACTCTAATAGCAGCTTTAAACTCACCATGGTTTCGGAATCTTAAGGTCGACGACCTAGCTTTTGCAGTCGTCTGTGTAAAGAAAGCATCCAGGGCCGACCAACTGTACAAGATAGTCTAAGGTCAGTCTTCCACTACTGCTGTGCGGTCAGTCTGTCACTTAGAACGTACGAAAGCAGCAGGACAGAGTACTGGGTTGCTTCCGATCCTAAGCAATGAGTTCTGGAGCTCGGGTTGATGTGGCCACCAGCAGGATCACACCTCAGATATTCAGAATACGGACGTTAACCTATAGTATAATACATAATAATGACTAGGGCCTTGTTTAAATTGGAGTTAGTAATTAGTATTTGGCACTGTAGCACTTTCGTTTGTATTTGACAATTATTCTTCAATCATGGCCTAACTAGGCTCAAAAGATTCGTCTCGTAATTTACAATCAAACTATGTAATTAGTTATTTTTTTTATCTACATTTAATACTCCATACATGTGTCCAAAGATTTGATGTGATAAAGAGAGAGTGAAAAAACTTACAATCTAAACAAGGCCTAGGCAAAGATAACGGACAGCCGCATCCGATCAATGATGGTGTCCTGATTAGTCCCTCCGACCTAAAAACAAGGTACTTTAAAATAAAAAAGTTTTCAGCCAGGAAAGAAGATAAACGACACATGAAAAGTGTTGGCATTTCTTAGCGCAATCACCAAGTATGAAGGTTTCAAGTCCATCCTCGGTAACGGCGCTAGAAAGATCTGTTGGTATTTCTTAGCACCATCACTAAGATTGAGTAAACCTTAGCGACGCCGCCAAGAAACACCAACTACGATAGTTCTTAATGACTACAGAAAATATCCAAAGCACACGGATCTACCGTTGTAGCATTTCAACCGGAAGTATTCAGGGTATCGTTATTTATATTTTTCCAAATGAGGGTAAGGTGTAAAGAGTCTAGCATGAATATGAACAAGATTACATCCTTGCATTAGTAAACCAATAGTTCATAACATGGGTAAAAATGGTATTTCAAGGATAATGGACACACATATGGGCCAACCTCAAGGATAAAAGGAAAACAAAAAATAAAAGAATATTCTTAAGTGGAATCGACATGGTCAAATATAGTCGTACAAAAAATAGTTGATGATCAGACAAATTATATGATTAGCGTTAGAACTAAGTGTAAGATGGACGGGGAGATCCCCGGGCACTAGTCTGCCAGCAAGCCATGGAGACTTTATGAATTCCTACACGATATCCGAACATGGGGGATTACAAGGGACGGACAGGGCTGTCACCACCTGCCGCCTACCCCTCAACCGGGGGGCACCGTCATATTCGAAGGTTCCCATGTACCCGAGCACCACGCCCGTGTACAAAGAAACTACCCATATCCCCCGGGACTCAGACCCTACGGATCGACAAGCATAGGACATGGGCAAACCCGAAGGAACGATGAACCGCCACCTCAAGCTAGCTCTACTTCTACTCGTACAAGTCATATGAATGGTTAAGCATAAAGTTGAACATGTTAAGATCATAACATACAAACTATATGCTAGTTCATACGCCAAGGTTATAACATGAAAACTATAGTCTAGTTCATATGCACTACTATATTGAAGATATGAGAACAAGGCTATGAAAGAACTCTTCATAGTATTCATACTAAAGTTGCTCTTCTTCCAAGGCGCCAAGCTCTCCAAGGTAGCTCTTGCCTAGCTCACAAAATACTAAAAACTAAAGAGTACAAGTAGAGAAGTGAGGTGTGTAGCTCCAAATGTTGGTGTGTGTTTGTTGGTATTTATTAACGCACATAGATAAATTCGCAAGCGCACGGATACCGCTGTAGTTTTCACCCGGAAGTATTCCAAGTATCGTATCCACAGGGAAACGTATGAGATTAACTACAATCTAACTTAACGAAGGGTAGCAACAAGGTTAGGATAAACAGGAGTGTGGAGAGTATTACTAAGGTTCTCTAGTTCTGACTTGGGTAAGCTATGTGTTCTACCATTTAACTGGGGATATTACTTGGAAAAGACACCAGCAAAGGATGCTTTCCTTCGCAACCGGGTCCTACTTGGCCTACAAACGGAAGGTGCACTACAGAGGACTCAACGAAAGTGTCACACTTGCGTTCTAACGCTACTTCGCGATCTACCACCGGTCCGGAATGCAGGGTGCATCCACGATTAACCTAAGTTTAAGCACCATGCTTACACTTACGATTAATATTTTACTCCCCCTAGGAAGTGAATAAAGCACGCAAAAGAGTCATGATCCTGATGAACAATATAAACAAGATGCTTACTTGAATTAGAAGTTGATTGCTAGAGACATCTCAAAAGTAAGCTCAAGTAGAACTTGGATCCGCCAAGGTACAAGCCGTAGAGAGAGCACCGATAGCTGACACCTCCTCCAAACTCTTCCCTCACTCTCTATCTCACTATTTCTATTAATCAGACTAGATCCTATGGAGGACTAATCTTCTCTTGATTGCTGGCTCTGATGATGAAGATATGAATTAGGGTATCAGGGATGGCTCCAAGGAGGGGGGTACAGGGCTGTATATATAGGGGGTAGCATCAATTCTGGACCCTCGGATCAAACCGTCTTGAATAAACGGTGTAGATGCAACCTTTAAGGCGGTGGAGAACCAATGTTCTAAGGAGGGGCTGCCAGATGGGGACAGGAGACCGATTGACCTGCAGGCAGGGTCGGTCGGCCCCACCTAGCAGTGCCTCAAGCCAGGTTTTGGTGGAGTGCCCTCTAGAGTCCTCTGAAACCTTCTGGTGCTATTTACGCCGCAGATAATCGTGATTTACTTTGACGAATAGGTCCACCTTGACGGTTTTCTGGATAAACCCTGTTGGAAACACAGATTCACCCAAACTCGTGAAATTTATTAGTTTAAACCCCCTAAACTTATGTTTAGTGATGGAATTAAGTATATATGCAGGTTATGTTGACGGTTTATGATTGATGTTAATGACCGTCAACAAGCTCCCCCAAGCTTAACCTTTGCCAGTCCTAAAGCAAAGCTAAACTCAGAAATGGAACAGGAGTTGCTACAATGCTTTCACGCCTTAAAAGTACACATGCGTTCAATCAAGAATTCTCCTTCGGATTAGAATAAACTGATCTGACTTTCAAACTTACCCATATTACCTTCAACCATGGGACTTCTTAGCCTTCCCTTGGGTCTTGAGCAATTGAAAGACAGAACGATCAAGTCAAGCACTATGTGTCAAGTTCTTTGTTTCACCATTGTTCTGGTATTTTTATAAAATTTTAAAATAAAATTCAGAGATCCCATTGTATCACACTCTGAAGTCTCTCAATATATGTGGTATTTGTGGATCCTCACTAAGACAATAAAGATATTATGCCTTTTCTCTTCCTACCACTAAAGCTTATGTAGAGTTCATAGGTAGGGAGAAAGCTAGAGCATACTTGCAATACATATATTGTAAAGTCAAACAACGGATCCAAAGAGAGTTGAGTCATACAATCAAATCAAGATGTGCATGTGTGTGGATATATAGTGGATATATATAGTGGCTAACTGAAAGGTCCCTAGTTTGGTTTTGGTAATTGAGTGACAACCTAGGTGGACTAATGTGTTTATGAGAGATACACAGGAGATTAGTCCATAAGTGAACATGTGATGAAGGAGCTCATTGCATATGAGACATGACATTGAGTCATGTGACCAAGGTGGAGAAGATCAAGACAAGGCTTAGCTTGATAGACCGGTTGCAAGTGTGAAGGGCAAGTTGAGTGATGACTTGGTGTCGATGGACCGAAGCAACGGTGAAGAGCAAGTCAAGTCAAGATCGATGAACCAATGCGGTCACGTGATGATATGAAGTGGATCATATCATTTGGTGATATGGTTGGTGCATACGTTGCATCAACATCGGAGGAGATGGAATGGAATGCACAAGGCAAAGGTATAACCTAGGACATTTCATTTCGCTGGTTATAGGTGTATAGAAAAGTTTATGACTAGGTTTAGAATAAGAGGGGCAAACTTGTTTGCATATCGGTCATCTAGTACCACTCGAGTGATCTAACTTCACATCGTTGCTAAGATCGAGTGGCGTGTCAAGATGAGTGATTAACCCTTGAAAAATGTTTAGAAAAATGCTAACACACTTGCACTTGGTGGTGTTAGCACATTTCAAATGGTGGTAAAAAAGAGAAGAAGTAGCACTTAAAAAATGAAATTAGTAGTGCTATCTCTCAATAAGCAATTCTCTTTTCTAACCAAGAAATTTTTATTTAAGAATAGTAGGGGGATAAGCTTGCATGCGTGTGTCAGTAGGAGAGAGAAGAGCTCAACAAGCAATTTCCGTTTGTCACCAATAAATTCTTGTTGAAGATAGTGCTTGAAAGCGACGGTCAGCCAATAGGAGTGCAGCGGGCACCACCTAGCAGGCTTCGGAACCTGGTCGTGGTCCTCGGACCCGGTGGCATGGGTTCGGCTCTCCAACACTGGGACTGAGGCGCTTGGCGCTTGGTGCTTTCCGACCGAGGAAGCAAGTTGCGGGTTCGAGTTCGACGCAAGGTATTACGGAGTCTGGTTGGCCCATTTGGGTTTGACGTGGAGTGAGCGTTAGCACGTGGCTTTCGGATCGTGAGGAGCTGCGTGTATTCGTGACTTGGTCCGGGTTCAATCCTGGCTAACGGGTCCGACTGGGGGAGCCGTCGTGGGCCGAGTTAAGGAGGGACACGGGTTCGACGCAGCGCCGCGTGGGATCGCTACAGCGGGGACTTGGCCCTGTCCTTGGTCCCTGGAGATCGAGCAAGTCTGGCCTTGGGGAAAGGAGCAGTGCAGCCAGAGGGCAGGCTAGCGCTCGCTCGGCTTCGGTCCGTGGGCGGAGGAGAATTCGAACCCAAGCGCTCGGGTCCGGCTGTGGCAAGGAGGAACATGGCTTCGCGCACTCTCTCTAGACTCAGGCGGGTGGACCGAGGATCGTTGCGTTGCGGGTCCAGCCACAGGAGCGTCATGGTCAGCGCTGCTCGCAAAGCGTCGGACCCTATGTTGTGCTAGCCTCAGACCGTAGCGTGAGTACGAAGGGGGTACGTGGCCACTGCGGGTTCGACAGGAGGCGGCGTCGAACTCCTGGAGACAGTCCGGATGCCGGGTTCAGACAGGGTCCGGAGGTGTTTCCCCTCTCCAGAACCTTTCTGTTATGGTCCAGACCCTGAGGAAGTTGGTCCGGATCTAGGGTCCCGATCTTTTTTTTTACGATGAAGGAAGAATTATATTACATAATAGCTGGGTATATCAACATGTTACAAGCACTTTGAATTACACTATAAATATCCAAAAACTGATTTTCATCTAAATTATACCCACACTGTAAATAGCTCTAAATCTCAAAACCAAACTTGTACGACGCTTTGCAGTATAGATGACGTAGAGGCAAACACTCGACAAACGGCCTGAGAACAGATGCCCAACAAACAATGACCAACATTCATGTAAGCGGAGTTGAGAAACTTCTTCTTTGTGCTGTCTTCCTTCTTCTTTCTGCCACCGAAGAATGAGGAAGACTAATCAAAAACTTATTCTCCCTAGTCCTTCATCGTGTCTAGATCTAACCACAACAAAATGAAGAAGAGATCGGAGAAAATTATTCCATGGCGGCGACACCATCTTTGCCTTGATGTCGCTGTCTGAAAATAAAAGTCTCCATGTCATCGTACCGGTGAGGATGGTGATGTCGTAGTTGTCGCCCTCATCTTCAATAGAGCCGCCATGGAGAAAATGATTCCACCCTGCCCCCTCGCTGTCGCTGAAGAGGAGGAGGAGGAGATGAATCCCTAATACCAAAAAACTTGGCATGAAGAGACCATAACCCAAAGGACTTGATCTACTGGAGAAACTTATTAAAAACGATGGATCCCCACTCCCTCTGGCCTCCGGCGATATGCTAGAGGCGGAGGAAGGGGGACCAGCGGTGGTGGAAGCAGTGGTAGCGGTGCTCCTAGTCGCGAGGATGAGGGTGAGGGCGAGTCGCGAAACCATGTCAGCGACCCTGTGTTTGTTCGATAAAATATGTTTACAGTGTGGGGTCCGGATCATGGGTCCGGTTCCATGCAAATAGCATGGTAAATAGTGACTGTTGGGATCTAACGGGCGTGTTTAAACATGGGGACACATGGCATGATCCAGGGGTCCGAACCTTCACTATAGATGGTCCAGACCATGGGTCCGGACCTCCTCGAAGCCTATTTTCGTGCAACGGCTCTTTTAGCCCTTGGGGCTATAAGTAGTGACCTTGGCCGGCCATGGGCTAGTTGCTGAGCACCCTCACACCTATGTGGCTTGTGTAGGAGTGCTTGGATGCCCTCTCACTCACTTGTGCTTGCAAGAGTGTGAATCAATTGCGAGTGAGTGATTCTAGTGCTTTGCGTTTAGAGATTGCATCGAGTGGCACTATGTGTTCATGTTGAAAGTCGATGGTGCTTGTTACTCTAGGAGGTTGCCACCTCCTCGATGCCTTGGTGGCGAGTTCTCCGTTGTGAAGCCCACGAGAAGATTGTGTGGAGCTCCAGAGAAGGATTTGTGAGGGGCATTGTGCTCGCCCCGCAGGAGCCGCGAAGAGCAACTCTAGTAGAGCGTGTCATTGAGCTACCCTCACTTGTGGGTAGGTTCTTGCGGTGCCCAACATGTGGGCTTAGCGGGTGATGCCAATTAGCCGCCGAACCACCAAGCGAGCCGTCGACATAATGGGGACTAACGTGTTGGCAAGCATGTGAACCTGTGAGAAATATCACTGTGTAAACCTTGTTCTTCCCATTGATTTGCAAGCCCCCAACACAAGCTTGTATTTACTTTCATAAATCTTGTGCTTGTGTTGTTGTAGTTGCTCTTGTAACTAGTTGTGCTTGTGTAGCTTGCTAGTTACCTTCTTGCTTGTGTAGCATAGAACTAGCTCTTGCGTGACTAATTTGGTTTGAGTAACCTTGTTAGTCACATTGCTTAGTTTGCATAGCTGAGTTTTTTGCGCTCTCTAATTTGGCATTAGTTGTCTTGTTATTGAGCATTGCTTGTGAGATTAAGCTTTGTGCTTTTTGCATACTAGTTGTGTAGGAGCTCCCCCATGTTTTAAGTACTAGCGGCATAGGTTTGTGCGACCTTGCAAGCTAGAATTGTTTAGGAGAGCTCTAGCTAGACCGGCACCTTTGTTGCCTTATTAGGATAGACCGGTAGTTTTAATTCCGTATTTGTTTCGGTTAGCTGGTGCGATTAATTTTATAGAAAGGATTATTCACCCCCCTCTAGTCCGCCATCTCGACCCTACAAGTTGTATCGGAGCAAGGTCTCTCATTTGTGGTCTTCACCGACCTGAGAGGATGGCGACTTATGGGCTAGATGTTGAGTGTCCACATATTTTTTATGGAACACACTTTGCACCGTGGAAAAATTAGATGACTAGCAATTTTAAGTTTATTTCGTTCCAAATGTGGTGGATCATAGATGTGGGCTTTTCTCATGCGATTGATAGAAATAATGCAACCCAAGCACAAAAGAAATGCCTACATTTCGATTTCCAAGTTACTAACATTTTCTATCAATCTATGGAGGATAGTATATTTGGTGAGATGATGGACATGAAGTCCGCCCATGAGATTTGGATTTATCTGAATGAGAAATATGGGGCGATCTCCAATGATGATGATGAGCCTAAGGAGGAGGCACATGAGTGTGTTGAGCATGACCATAATTTGATGATTGTGGACGATTGCTCCACCCCATCGTCAAGTGCTGATTATGATGATCATACCACAAGATCACTTGACAAGATTGATGATGATACCACAAGTGATGCAAATGATGATGCTACTCCATGCACACTTGATGGTGGTGATGATGGATCATGCTCAGGCTATGAGAGTGATACTTCTACAAGCCTATCACCTTCACCATATTGCTTCATGTCACAAGGTGACACAAAGGTATCTAATGCTAATGTGGTTGATCATGTTGATTCATATGATGAGCGTGTAGATAAACATGCAAGCATGACCATGTCTTTAGAAAATGAGAAAGCTAAAACATTGAAATTGGAAAAAGAAAACTCATTTCTAAAGGATTCATGTGAAGATCATAAGCACTTACTTGATGTTCTTAAATCTTCACATGATGAGTTAAAATTGACTCATGAGAAGCTTCTTGTGTCTCGTGAAGAATTACTAGAACAACATGCTTCTCTCATTAAAGCATTTTCAAAGAAACTTAAAAATAATGAGAGCTCATCACATGAGTCAAGTGATCAATTGCAACATGTGACTACTCTTGTAATGTAGGAAAGAAGCATGTATCCACCTCTTGTGATGATTTATTAGATATGCCATGTTCTTCACATTTAGATGCTTGTTCTACCTCTATGTCTTGTGAGACTAACCTTTTGAAGGAGAACAATGAGCTCAATGAACAAGTGAAGAAATTGAGCAACAAGCTAGAGAGGTGCTATAACTCAAAAGTCACCTTTGAGCACATATGGAAGACTCAAAGAAACTATGGTGACAAGTGTGGCCTTAGCTTCAAGAAAAAGATGACAAAGGGTGAAAGAAAAAGAGAAAGAAAGATGAAGAAGCAAGAACAAAAGAGGCTATCTCATTTCATATGCTTCAAATACCATGAAGTGGGACATCTTGCAAATGATTGCCCTAATGAAGAGAAGCTCAAGAAGATGAAAGAAGAAGAGAGGTTAAAGCATGTCAAATGCTTCAAGTGCCGCACATGGGGTCATCTCACCTCTATGTGCCCAACCAAGCAAGTGGTGGAGCATCAAGTGAATCCTCAAGCAAAGCCACAAGATGAGCAAGAAAAGACAATCCAAGAGCAAGTCAAGATCAACCATGAAGATGGTGGTGACTTGATGAATAAGAAGAAGAAAACAAGAAGGGGTGGAAGAGCAAGGCATCCAATGCTTGATCAAGATGCCAAGATGATGAGCAAGACTCAAGATGAGAAGAAGGTGTATGCTCACATCAAGTGCTTCAAGTGTGGAGATACGGGACACTTTGCCTCGAAGTGTCCTACCAAGCTTGAGAAGAAAGCTCAAGCAATTCATGAGAGGCAAGGCAACAAGAAGCACAACATGAGCAAGGAAGAAAAGACTCAATCAAAGAGGAAGTGCTACTCATGCCGGGAAAGAGAACACATGGCTAATTCATGTCCCCTAGGTAATAATTCTAAGCCCATTTCAATTGATGATAATCTTTTGCTTAGAAAAGATAGCAATGGTACCTCATTGGTTGCAATTGCAAAACATCCCGCTACTCATACTAAGGCTATGCCTAAGTATGTTGCACCTAACTTGAGAGGACTCAAACTAGTTTGGGTACCATCAAAAAGTGGATAATCGTTTGTAGGTACCATCGACATTGGAGGCTTGATTCAATGGATTTCTCATTGTTCATCATGTGTTGAATCAAGTTATGAAGCTTAGTGCACATCCAAACCTAATGCCGAGTGAAAATTGAGTGAAGTCCAAATGCTACAACATACAAGTGCTATAATTCAAGTTGTGGATGATTTACTAGATTATTTGATGACTTGCAAATAATTGAGTTGAAGCTTGCTATAGATGATCATGAGCTAACCAAGGTGTATCTCTAGTTGATCTTATTCATTTGGGTGCATATGAGTTGATTGAATTGGATAGATATGCAATGTTGCTTGTTATGAGATGTTTGAATGGATAAATAGCTTAGTAATCAAGTTTGGATTGATTTGTGTTGGATAAATTCATGAGATGACTTTGAGTAAGTGGATTGAATGGATATATGTCTTTTGAAAGTATTCAAACAAGTTAGTTTCACGTTTGATTCACATTTGATGAAGTATAGCTCAAGTGATTGAAATCTGTCCTATATTTAAAAATCTGAGTGAGCTGTGATCTTAGCCATGTTTGAGTGATCAAAACTTATTGGATTTGCTTGAAAATTGGTGTACATGCTCTAGATTTATGGTATAATATGCTATGCAAATTTCATAAGAATTGGATAAGAGATGCTTCGGTTTTGGAGTAGATCTTGTCAGCTATAGTGCAGCAATTTTCAGCCTTAGCAGTGGTGGAAGAATTAAAATCTGGTAGCAATCTCGAAGTCCAATAAAGCCCAAATTTTTACAGTTTCTAGATAACTTAGTGAACCACATCTACACCAAATTTTGTGGTATTTGGATATGTATATTGGGAGATATAGATTTTTCTTTGAAGAGTACAGAATCTGCCAGAAAAGTAACATCTATTGGATTGATCAAAAGTCACTTTGATTGAAAGGTCCTCAAGTTGGAAACATGTTTATAAGTCATTGAGGCACCTAAGTTTGGTTTTGAGATGATCTAGAAGCATGACAAGCAAAGAGTACATGGCCATTTGATTGTGGAGTGTACTTGTCACACAATTGGTACTCAATTGAAGATTAAGACCAAGCTCAAGATGAAGATGAAGTTTAAGTTCTAGTGCTTGTCGAAGATCATTTGGTAGAAAGAAAATGACTTAAACAAGTGGAAATAAAAGAACTTAAAGATGGATTCAAGGTTAATCATCAAGTTAAGTTCATCACTTGGATCAATCAATCAAGATATTTCAAGTGAGTGTCAAAAATGGTTCTTTGGAGAGAGGTCACTTCTCCCTAGTATAGGGGCGTGCCGCCTTTTGTAGGTAAACCAAGTGTGGTGCTTGGAAGACTAACATGGAAGTGGTGATCTGAGGGACATTTGAGATGCTTAGTTGAAGCAATCAAAAGGGTTGATCAAGAAAAGCAAGCAACACCCAAAAGAGAGCTAGTCATGATATTTCAAGTGGTATTCATACAAGTGGTATCTAGCACATCAAATGGTGGTTCCACAAGTGATCCTCAACTTTAAGTGATCATCAAGAAAAACAAGTTCCCTCATCTACAAGAGCTCAAGTCTATCAAATGGTTGACCCATGCTATGACATAGGGGGAGGTGCCCCACCGATTGGTATCAAGGTCAAAGATCCTACATGAGGTATCTCAAGGGCTACAAGTGGTGTCATTCCAACATATTTAGTAGTGTCCATAAAAATGCAAGATTCAAGTGTCAACCATCTACCCCAATGCAGTCCTTTGTATCAATAAGAAGCACACCTTTTATGAAAATTGATGACAAAGGGGGAGAAGTTGGAACAAAGATATGAAAATGCATGGGGAGAAGTAGAAGTTGGACATGGACAAAGAGGGAGCAAAAAGTTGGACATGGAAAAAGAGGGAGCAATATTGAAGAATTGAGAAGGATCAAAATTCTTGGATAAGAAAAGCACACAAGTAGGGGGAGCAAGCTCATGAACTTTGATTGGTTGCATTTGATTTGTGCATATTCATGTACTTGCTTGCATTGCATAAGTTTTAAAATTTGATATGCATGCTTGTGTGGTGTATGCTAGTTGTAGAATTTAATTGATGAAATGGAAACTAGCATGCATAGGATGATAGCTAGACACTTGGTTTGTTTTTCAAGTAATACTAGTACCTTGCTTCTAATGTTGATCTCATGGGGTATCTAGTGTTTTTGTTTCCAAGTGGCATCTAGCTAACCATGGTGCTAAGGATGAACTTAAAGGTGCAACTCCGATTGGTATATCACGCTTCAAAGGTTTATTCTTTACACCTTAGCATCATTTGGTAGTAATTACTCTCCCACAATTCTAATCTATGTATATGTGCGAGCTTCAAACCAAACACTCTAGCACATATGTAGGGGGAGCTAATACTACCAATTCGGGTTTGTCGTACTTGTCCAAAATCATTTACACATGGTAAAATTGTTTGGGAAAGCAACATGAATCCACAAGAGCTTAATTTCCATATCTTTGTAGAGTTTTCATCAATTACCAAAAAGGGGGAGATTGAAAGGTCCCTAGTTTGGTTTTGGTGATTGATTGACAACCTAGGTGGACTAATGTGTTTATGAGAGATACACAGGAGATTAGTCCACAGGTGAACATGTGATGAAGGAGCTCATTACATATGAGACATGACATTGAGTCATGTGACCAAGGTGGAGAAGATCAAGACAAGGCTTGGCTTGATGGACCGGTTGCAAGTGTGAAGGGCAAGTTGAGTGATGACTTGGCGTCGATGGACCGAAGCAACGGTGAAGAGCAAGTCAAGTCAAGATCGATGAACCAATGCGGTCACGTGATGATATGAAGTGGATCATATCATTTGGTGATATGGTTGGTGCATACGTTGCATCAACATCGGAGGAGATGGAAAGGAATGCGCAAGGCAAAGGTATGACCTAGGGCATTTCATTTCGCTGGTCATAGGTGTGTAGAGAAGTTTATGACCGGGTTTAGGATAGATGGTCGTACTATCAAGAGGGGCAAACTTGTTTGTATATCGGTCATCTAGTGCCATTTGAGTGATCTAACTTTGCATCGTTGCTAGGATCGAGTGGCGTGTCAAGGTGAGTGATTAACCCTTGAAAAATGTTTAGAAAAATGCTAACACACTTGCACTTGGTGGTCTACACTTGGTGGTGTTAGCACATTTGAAAAGGTCATGAAAAAGAGAAGAAGTAGCACTTAAAAGAATGAAATTAGTAGGGCTATCTCTCAACAAGCAATTCTCTTTTCTAACCAAGAAATTCTTGTTGAAGAATAGTAGGGGGACAAGCTTGCATGCGTGTGTCTGTGAGAGAGAAGAGCTCAATAAGCAATTTCCGTTTGTGACCAAGAAATTCTTATTGACGAAAGTGCTTCAAACTGATCGTCAGCCAATAGCAATGTAGCGGGCACCACCTAGCAGGCTTCGGAACCTGGTCGTGGTCCTTGGACCTGGTGGCATGGGTCTGGCTCTCCAATGCTTGGACTAAGGCGCGCGCGCTTGGTGCTTTCGGACCGAGGAAGCAAGTTGTGGGTCCGACGTAGGGTATTACCGGGTCCGGTCGGCCTGTTTGGGTTCGACGTAGAGTGAGCGTTAGCGCGTGGCTTCGGATCGCGAGGAGCTACGTGGGTTCATCACTTGGGCGCACGGGTTCGATGCTAGCTAACGGTTCTGACTAGGGGAGCCATCGTGGGCCGAGGCAAGGAGGGATGCGGGTTTGACGTAGCGCCGCACGGGATCGCTGCAGCGGGGACTCGGCCCTCTCCTCGGTCCCTGGAGATCAAGCGAGTCCGGCCTTGGGGAAAAGAGCGGCGCAACTAGAGGGCAGGCTAGCACTCGCTCGGCTTTGGATCATGGGCGGAGGAGATTTCGAACCCAAGCGCTGGGGTCTGGCTGTGGCAAGGAGGAACATGGCTTGGCGCACTCTCTCTAGACTTAGGCGGGCGAACCAAGGATCATTGCGGGTCTAGCCATAGGAGCACCATGATCAGTGCTACTCACACAGTGTCGGACCATGTGCTGTGCTGGCCTCGGACCGTAGCGAGAGAGTTCGGTTTCCACATAGTTTTTCGCACGAGTACGAAGGGGGTACGTCTCCACTACGGGTTCGATAGGAGGCGGCGTTGGACTCCGGGAGACGGTCTAGATGCCGGGTCCAAACATGGTCCGAAGGTGCTTCCCTTCTCTGGAACCTTTCTGTTAGGGTCTGGACCCTGAGGGAGTTGGTCTAGATCTGGGGTTCGGATCATGAGTCTGGTTTCATGCAAATAGCATGATAAATAGTGACCATTGGGATCTAACAGGTGTCGTTAAATGTGGGGTCATGTGGCGCGATCCGGGGGTTAGGACCTTCACTGTAGATGGTCTGGACCATGGGTCTAAAGCCT
Organism: Miscanthus floridulus; assembly: GCF_019320115.1. NCBI lineage: Eukaryota > Viridiplantae > Streptophyta > Magnoliopsida > Poales > Poaceae > Miscanthus > Miscanthus floridulus. Next base: position 50,365,082 of record NC_089589.1, on the reverse strand, counting down.
GGGTCCAGACCTCCCCGAAGACTAGTTTTGTGCAATGGCTCTTTTAACCCTTGGGGCTATAAGTAGTGACCTTGGTCGGCCTTGGGCTTGTTGTTGAGCACCCTCATGCTTATGTGGCTTGTGTAGGAGTGCTTGGATGACCTCTAACTCATTTGTGCTTGCAAGAGTCTGAATCAATTGCGAGTGAGTGATTCTAGTGCGTTGCTTTGAGAGATTGCATCGAGGAGCACTAGGTGTTCATGTTGCAAGCCGGTGATGCTTGTTATTCTTGGAGCTTGCCACCTCCAAGATAGCTTTGGTGGCAAGTTCTCTGTCATAAAGCCCGCGAGAAGATTGTGCGGAGCTCCAGAGAAGGATTTGTGGGAGGCATTGTGCTCGCCCTACGAGAGCCACAAAGAGCAACTCTAGTAAAGCGTGTCATTGTGCTACCCTCACTTGTGGGTAGGTTCTTGCGGTGCCCAACATGTGGGCATGGCGGGTGATACCAATTAGCCGCCGAACCACCAAGTAAGCGGTCAACACAATGGGACTAGCGTGTTGGCAAGCACGTGAACCTCGGGAGAAAAATCACCATGTCAACCTTGTTCTTCCCGTTGGTTTGCAATCCCCCAACACAAGCTTGTATTTACTTTCATATATCTTGTGCTTGTGTTGTTGTAGTTGCTCTTGTAACTAGTTGTGCTTGTGTAGCTTGCTAGTTACCGTCTTGCTTGTGTAGCATAGAAGTAGCTCTTTCGTGACTAATTTGGTTTGAGTAACCTTGTTAGTCACATTGCTTAGTTTACGTAGCTAAGTTTTTTGCGCTCTCTAATTTGGCGTTAGTTGCCTTGTTATTGAGCATTGCTAGTGAGCTTAAGCTTTGTGCTTTTGCATACTAGTTGTGTAGGAGCTCCCCTGTGTTGAAGTACTAGCGGCATAGGTTTCTGTGACCTTGCAAGCTAGAATTGTTTAGAAGAGCTCTAGCTAGCTCGGCACCTTTGTTGCCTTATTAGGATCTTTACTAAGTGATTGTGAACTTAGATAGAGGGGTGTTGTCTTGGATAGACCAATAGTTTTAATTCCGCATTTGTTTTGGTTAGCCGGCACGATTAATTTTTTAGAAAAGATTATTCTTCCCCCCTCTAGTCCGCCATCTCGACCCTACACTAACCTAATTCTACTTTGCTCCTTGAAAACTTATCTCTCTTTTAAAACTTGGAAACATTTGCTAGAGAACAGGGGCAATCTTATTCATCCCTTCTTTTTTTAGGCAGGCATCTAAGTATCCATTGTTTTAGATATCTCGGACACTTGTTTATTTTTTCTCAACTCTTTTTTTCTCTCTTTTTTATATATGAATAACTTTTGCATCACCATGCCTCTTTTCTGCAACAATGCTTTTGAGAGATAGCAACAAGAACTTGGAGCATTTATTTGGTGGATGAAAAACCTATCAAGCATGTTTTTGTGTTCACTCCCAGTGTAGGAGTAGAACATTTTTGGGTGGATCTAGATGGAAGGCATGTTTTTGCACCTACCCCCGTGTAGGAGTAGTGTATATTTGGGTGGTGTGTACGTGATCTTGATTTTAAGAGCATGATAAATCTCACATAAGGGTCACAAAGCTTGACAAAACTCAATGCAAAGGCAAACAACATATATGTGAAAGTTTTCCTAGCCTAAATAACATGCATGGCTCTGGTGGGAATTCAAGCTTTGTCATACAGGAACTCATCATGTAGTATTTTTGTGTTTTTCAAAAAGTAAATCTCTAGAACTTTAGTGTCACTTGGAACAAGATAAACAGTAGCTCAGACCTTCTCATATCATATCCGTCAATTATCTATACTTAGATCAAGCATATGCCACCCACGAGTTTCAAGTTCAGAGTAAATCCTTATATCAAAACAATTTTATCCAAAACTCAGGATAATTCAAGGCTGAAAAATAGGTACTTGAAAGGAATTACAACAGAGCAACTATTCATTATTTCTATTTAAGAGATTATTCTGAGTCCTCTTTATTTTATTCCGCTCTTAAGAACAAATTAAAGCAAACTAGGTGCACCTTTTTATTTTGTGTTTCCATTTTACTAGATGACACATTATTACTATAAATGACTAATGCAAAGATAAATTTTTATTTTGTTTTTTATTCAACATTTTTGAACTAATTAAAAGAAAACTAAAACTAAAACAAAAAGGAGAAAGAATACTTACCTGGATACTCGGGAGTAATTCTCCCCCAAGCTAGCTCTTTTAGTGAGGGTTCAGTGTTATAAGTTCTTTGAGCCGGACTTCTCTTTGTGAAGTTTATTGATCAAGTACCTCGATTCGCTCTGAAGATGAGGATTCTTGAGGTGGCGCCTCTAATGGTGATGTCACCTTCTTTCGCCAAACCTGTCTTGGTTTTGAGTTTGACAGGTTCTGAACTTTCACTTGTAGAAATCTAGGGAATCAACTGACTCCCCCACACTTTGCTTGAAATGTGTCCTACTCATAAAAACAAGGTATAGATTAGTGCATGGGCTCTGTTGGTGGGAAAACACCAATAGAACCAAAACTTTATTTATTCTTCTCTAGCCTTAGGCACATAGAACAAGATGAAGTTGATGTCATGCGCTTTGTTCAATTATATCATGGGGGATAAGATCAGAAGATTGACTATGAATGTAGCATTTAAGTACATTTGGCCAAAAGGGTTGAATTGCTTAACCCATGGAAGGATTGTCTATCTATGCATAATGTATCAATCTTTACATGATTATGACTATCATCTTCTAGAGATAGGATGTGCACTTTTTAGCTTATTTGGTTAAAACTATGAGATCAAGAAAGTGGTGCTAGGAACAAGCTTAAAGAACATGTTGAGTTAATCAGGTTGGATCAAGTAAGTTGTAACTCGAACATGTTTGTTTCTTATTTATGTGCCTACCAGAATCAAGGAAAAACTCTCTTCTTCTTTTTTAAATAATGACCATTTACCTTAGAATGTTACCTTTGTCATTGGAGCGTGATGACACCATTTGACGAAGGATAGATGACTCAGGATGGTCCTTCCCTTTTGCTTGCAGTTTTCCTTGTTCGGCTAGCCATGCAGTTTGACCTGTTCATGAGCTTCTTGTTTCCTAGATTGCACCCTTTCTTTCTCATCCTTTTGTCATGTAATCTTTTTGCTCTTCGATCTTGACATCTTGGTCCTTGTTGTCGACGTGTGAGCTAGTCCTTTTGAAGGTAATAAAAACAGGCATATTCTATCTAATATGAGGTGGATTGCATCCTGCTTTTCATCAGCATCCTAGCTTGAGTTTTAGGAAGACTCAATGCTATGTTGTCTTTGATGTTGCTCATAGCCTGTCGATTTGTTCATCCACTTCCTCATCATGATTCATCTCTGATATGAATTCATCTCTTGACTTATCTAGATTGGATTTGAGAGTTTCCTGTAGGAGTTAGTCCAACAAAATATACAGTGTCTACACAAGTAATTTTTAGTTCAATAACCAAACTATAATTTTTAGTCCAACAAAATATAATTTTGAGTTTAGTGTCGTGCAAGCGAAAAGGAGCAAGGGCGAGAGCATAGAAGGTACCAGCGGCATCCTTACCTTCACGCACAGCTTGGGTACGCAGTCGTGATTGCGGAGGAGCAGCGGCACGGCGAAGCAAACGGTGGCGGTGGCTAACTAGGGTTATGGCGGCGCTGTGGTCTCTGGGAACAGTAGCGGCTTGCTCCCGGGCTAGATAGGGAGGCGGCGCGGGCGTAGGGCACTATTTAAGGGGTAGGGTGGCTTGTGGCGCATGCCAATCGGGTGAAAACGGGGTGGAGGTGGACTCTCGGTGGAGCAGAGTCCTGCTCGGACTTGAACAGGAGGAAGAAGATGACACTAATGTGTGGGCCCATCGTGTTAGTGACTCCAGACGTGGGACCGGCTGGTCAATCAGACAGAGAGAGAGATGAGGGAGGCGCCGGCGCTTCTGCTTTGCTTGGCCAGTCGGTCAAGCGGGCAGCGCGTAGCGCGCTGCGCCACGGGGAGAGAGGAGGTGGAACCTGGGCTACGAGGGAGATAAGGCCGAGCGGGCCAAAAGCCAGGGAGAGAGGGAGAGAGAGGTAAAAAATTCCTTTTCTTTTTCTTAAACACATTTTCAAAACCAAATTCAAATCAAATTCAAATTCTTTTGCAGTTTTGATCAATCCCAATCATAACAAAAATAAATATGTAGCAGCATGTATGCACAAGCATGTAACTAGACCTTACAGTTGATTTTAATTTAACAAAAGTTATTTTTTTCTAAGTTTACATGCTCACAAAATGCATAATTAAATCAAATTTACCTATTTTAAAATGAAGCAAATTTTAGGGTGTTACACAACTATTCGTCATTTCCATCAGGTGAGATCATCTTCAAGTTCCTTTTTACTTATCTAGCTCTTAAAAACAAGAAAGAAAACTAAAACACATCTTAAACAAACCATATTAAACTTAAACTACATGTACACCCTTTTTATTAGGTTTTCATTTTTTTAGATCACACTATAGTAATATATATATAAAAGCAAAGGAAAATTTTTATTTTGTTATTGGGTTATGCATCTTTTTTTTAAATAAATAGAAAACTTGAAAAATAAACTAAAGAAAATGATAAAATGCTAGAAAGAGAAAACTTACCTTCGGTAAATGGGGGCTCCTCCCCAAAGCTGTGTGTTGCTGCGGTCTCTCATAAAGGCGGCTCGATGTTGAGACCCTGGAATAGGTAATGCCAATTCTCATTCGCCTGCTCCTGGTGTTGCTGGATGGCAGCGAGGTGTTTTCCTGCCTCCGCTTGCCACTGGGTGTGCTGGTGAAGTGTGTTTTGGATGTCTTGCTGCGTCTCTTCGATGGTCGTTAGCCTGTTGTCGAAGCGGGAATGCTGCATCTACTAGTCATGGTAGCCATAGCCAGAGAAGGACATACATCTTCCCTGATGGCCACTCAAGACTTCTTCATATTGCTGCTGCTGATAGTAGTCGAAGTTGCCATCCTGTGAATGCTCACTTGAGCCCTGATGCTAGGAGCTCTCAGCGTGCTGAGGAGCGGGCTGCTCCCAACTAGCATGCTCGGTGTTGACGGTAGTTAACAACCATTATAAACCATCAACAAAAATATGTATAAGGGCACAATTGTGATCACCAACAAATGTTTAGGGGTTTAAACTAACAAATTCCATGAGTTTTGGTGAATCTATATTTTCTATAGGGTTTATCTAGAAAACCGTCAAGGCGGACCTACATGTCAGAATTAATCATGCTTATCCACCGTGAAACGGGCATCAGAAGGTTATAGAGGACTCTAGAGGACACCACACTAAAGTGGGAGCCAAGGGGCTACCATGTGGGGCCAGTCGGCCCCACCTGTAGGCCGCCCGGCCCCTGGGCCCACCTGTCAGCCTCCGCGTCGCAATGTCAATTCTCCACCGCCTCCTAGGTTGCATCTATGCCATTCTTTAAGTCAGTTTGATTCAAGGGCTCACGATGGACGCTTTGGCCTATATATATCAGTCCCTGCCCCCCCCCCTCAGCAGATCCCTGAAACCCTAATTCATATCTTCAGGATCAGAGCCAGCAATCAAGAGAAGATTAGTCCTCCATAGGATCTAGTCTTATGAATATAATAGTGAGATAGAGAGTGAGGGAAGAGTTTGGAGGAGGTGCCATCCTGTCGGTGCTCTCTTTATGCTTGTACCTTGGTGGATCCAAGTTCTACTTGAGCTTGCTTTCAAGATCTCTCTGGTAATCAACTTCTGATTCAAGTAAGTAATTGTTTATATTGTTCATTAGGATCACGACTCTCTTTTGAGTGCTATAATCTATAGATGCTCTAGGTTAAAGTATTAATCGTAAGTGTAAGCGTGGGGCTTAGACTTGGGTTAATCATGGATGCCCCCTACATTCTGGAAGGTGGTACATCGCGTGTGTGACATAAGTTCTATATAGCTTGTACTATATAGCTTCGTTGATCCTTTGTAGTCCACCTCCCGTCTGTAGGCGCACGTAGGATGTGGTTGTGAAGGAAAGCATCCTCTGCTGGTGTATTTCCCTGGTAATGTCCCTAGTTGAATAGTAGAAGACATAAGCTTATCCAAGTCAGAACTAGAGAACCTTAGTTATCCTCTCTACGTTCCTATTTATCCTAACCTTATTGCTACCCCTAGTTCAGTTAGACCGTAGTTAGTTTCACACGTTTCCCTGTGGATACGATACTTGGAATACCTCCGGGTGAAAGCTATAGCGGTATCCATGCACTTGTGGATTTATCTATGTGTGTTAAAATATACCAACAAGCTTTCTGGCACCGTTTCTGGGGAAACGGTTGCTGAATTAACTTCAAGCCTAGCTTAACATTTTATCTTTTGTTCTTTCTTTTGTCTTACTTTTTCGTTTAGCATGGATTCCACCCCTATCTATCAATATGCTAAATGCACGAGCATAAGCCTAAAGCCTCCAGAATCGTTAGACCCTATCATAACACCTGGTTATGAGCTACGCCTGTATTTAATAAAACTAATTCGGGATAAATCCTTCTCGAGAGAAGGTGATGAAAACCCATACTCACACCTATGGGAGTTTGAACAGATCTATGCAAGCTTGCATATCACTGGCATATATGAGAAAACCTTAAGATGGAAGTTATTCCCGTTCTCTTTGACAGGAAGAGCTAAACAATGGTACAGTCTAACCATAGGAAGTATGCATGGAGATTGGGAAACATTTGCTCTAAATTTTGATTACGTTTCTTTCCCATTTCTAAGGTAGTCAGCCTTCAAAAAGAGGTTCTAAATTTTAGATAACTAGAAGAAGATTCTCTTGGTACATCACTCACTACTAGGGATGTGTACATCAATGATGCTCTTCTTTTGTCACTGAAGACTCCAAAATCGTCACATATATTATTTTATGACGAAGTTGTGATGATATGGTATTCGTCATTGAATGCGCGTCATATTTTACCTACCGTGACGAAACGTGTATTTTTGTCATAGATGTGCATTTGTTCTATGACGAAATGGCCGTCGTCATAGAAGTGTATTCTTTCTATGATGATCTATTTTCATCATTGATATAGCCCCTTTTTTGTCATGACTTGCCGTCTGTTAGGCGGCCAGACGTCGTCTGCCACGCTGGCAGCTGACGTGTCTTGTCCACGTGGCACGTCCACATTGCAGGTGACGTGTCCGACCACGTGGCAGCTGACGTGGCCAGTGATGTGGATGGTCCATGTGTCCACTTTTTATTGGGCCACAAGGCTTGCTGTGATAGGTTCTCATTTTCGTCACTGAAGTAAATAGAAATTCGTCACAGAATCAATTACCAAATCGTCACAGAAAGGTCAGATAATTCATCACAAGTGCACATGCTGATTTCATTACAGAATGCAAATAATACTGGAATGACCAAAAGCTTCCATAAATTAACAAATCTAGTATTCCAATGACCAACAACTTAATCAACAATTCTAAACTCGGTTCACATAACTCACTAGACATCACATTTGAACTACTAGTTTCATCTCAGTTCACATTAACATCATAGGAAATAATAAAAAGTTGCCAACCACCAGCAACATAAGTTACTACATAAAAAAAATCACTAGCAGACCCTTGCTTAATGAACCAGCAGCTACGAGCAGCGCTCATGTCAAAGAAGCATTGTTGATGGCCAAGATATGCTTGAGCAGCGCATTGTTCTCCTCCATTGCCTTGTTGTTTATCTCTGTCAGCTTCTTGTACTCCTCCATCTCCTTCTGTGTCCTCGCCAGCTTTTCCTCAGCTTCTTCACTTCTCTTCCTGAGTTCATCGATTTCACCTTGTACAGCAGCCATAGCTTCAGCTGCTAGTTGCTCCCGAAGCTCGCTTTCATTTGATGATGATGATTTGGAGGATGGCACTGGTTTGATGCCAACACTCTTCAGGAAAAGGTTTGAGCTATTCTGGGAGAGCACCTGGGACACAACCTGCACACTGGACACTGTTGTCTCACCTTCAGCAACATGTTCTGTCCTCAAAGCTTCCATATTTGACTGAAACAGCAATGACCCATCATTAGTTGACACTTATTGCATTAATTTGAGGAGGAAATATCACACAAGATGTATTTTAAAAAATAAAAACCTATGCTGCATTGATAGAAACTGATGCCAAATAGGTATGCAATCATGAGTCATTTATTTGTTGTCAGGTAACTGAATACAAGTAGAAGTCAACAACATAGGATTATTATTTAGCAAGTATGTCTAGCTATATTGGATTATGACCAGTTTTGAGCAAAAGACAGAATACAAAATGTTTGAAACAAGACATATTATCCAATTAATGAATTGTTGTTGGCACAACGAAACAGATGTCGTGACTTATAACTGCTTCTCTTGCTAGTTTAGTCAGACCATGTTTGGAGCTAGTATGGCAGGTCTTGAAGGCCTCCACCGCATCAAGTTCTTCATTTTGTTCTATGCTTGGTTCTGCATTGTTTTTCTTCTTCTTCTTCTGTTTCATAGATAATCAATTACATCAAAGTTTTCTCAGATGAAATGCAAAATAAGTTGTTTAGTGCAAATATGTACAGGGTACTCTTTACTTACATATGCATGTAAGTGTGCCACATAGCTGCGAGAACCCATAGCTTGATGATACTTGACTTTACGGCGATTCTGCTTGTTCTTTTCACTTGATTCCTACAAGATAATGAACATGTCAGATGAGATCATAGGTTTAAAATGAGAAGATCCTTTGGAAACTGATTGAGAAAGAATATATGACAAGATACCTATTTATCTAAAAAACAGTAAGATGGTAATTTTTCAACTCCTGCAGAGTTGTCTACTCTTTTATGCCCCTATACAACTTCTATGAAATGTACATCTCAAATTGTCTAAATGCTCACCATGAACTGCCTTTCTATTGTTCTGTTCATGATTTTGTCCTTTAGAATATGTTATTCTATCCTTTGATGAATGGACTGATATTTAAGGGCATATTTGTAATCCTTTTTGTTTGCAGGATATATATGACCAACCCTTTTTTCCCAAGTACATTCTGCTAATTGCTCTAATTTAGGAGCTTAGGGAATCTTTATGTTTGAAAATATTTATGTGTTACACTGCTTTTCATTGAAGGGCCTAGGTATAGCAAGAAGGATTGATGAGATGATATGTTTAAAATGAGAAGATCCTTTGGAAACTAAATGAGAAAGAATATATGAGAAGATACCCATACCATGTTTTTTGGATCAGATCACTTTGCAACTAGTGCCTTCCACTATTCATCAGTCATGCATGCAACTAGAGAAGTTGTCCTAATCTCATTTGTAGGTACACCATTGAAGTATTTATTCTTGAGCCGATAACGCATTTGTCGCACCCCAGAGCGCAGCATGTCAGTGCAAGCTTCCTCTGTTGGCTTGTCATTAGGGTTAATGGCCAAGCGCCCCTAGTCATATGACAATTCCATATTTAGTTAGTCAATTCAGGTTAAACAGATATACATGTTAACCATAGAAACAGTAATGCACTTACAAAGAGCTTTCCCACAAAGTTTTTGTAATATTGATCGTCTCTCTTGTATTCTTTCCAATGAGGTAGGATAGGAACCTTATCCCGAATGATGACACCAGCCTCAGATGCAAACTTGGCTGCTTGAACAGGTTCATGAGGCCTTCTTTTGCCTTTAGCAATAGCTATGGGCATTCTCCTTCCCATAGCTTTTGTCATCCTGTCCAGCTATGTTCCCTTGGTGGGTGGCCTAGGTCTCCTTGGGGCTCGCTATGCAGGAGCTACAAAATAGAATTTGCATTAAAATGATTTAGTTTCATGCAGATAAGCAAAAGAGATGACATATTTGAATGACAAAGAAACTATAACTTGCCTTCAGTGTCTTCCTCTCTAGCTACATTGTCTTCATCAGCACCTGTACTGTCTTGAGCACCAGCTCCCCTGACTTCCTCTGTAGCTATATTGTCCTGACCACCAGCTCCATTGCCTTTCTCTGGATCCATATAAGACCTTTGTGGTGGTATTTCATCATGACCATCTGTAGGATCCTCTACATTCTGGCCATCTCTCGCTGAAGGTTGAAGCCTTTTTGATGATCTTGTTTGGGATTCAGGAGTTTGAACCTGTGATCCTTGAGATGCCCTCACTCTCTTACTAGCCCTAACTCCTGGCGCCATGGTGGGACCTATCTTCTTCTTCTTTGAAGCTAGGACTTTCCAACTATACCCTGCAGGATACTATGGAAAAAAAATCAAGTAAGTCATGTGCATTAATAAGCAAGACCATATATTAAAGAACAGGTATGCAAGAAACAAGATGCATCTAAAAGCAAGGGCATATATTAAAGAATAGATTAAAAACATTCAAATGCAATACAAATATTCCCCATCCAGTACTTTGAAGATAGAAGAAGCACCTTAGTTGCCAGGGGTTGTGGCTGCACATCAGATTCAGTGTCATCATCATCACTATCTCCTTAATCATCATCTTCAAGGAGATATTCCGATGAATCTGAATCTTCACTATTTGTTTTCTTGTTTGCTGATTTTCCCCCTTCTTTGATGCAGATTGTGATACAGAGTTATTAAATTCAGTAGATAGATTTATCATGCCGAATTCTTGCATCTTCTTTAAATTGTTCGCCACGCGTGTATCCCGACGTCTCTCATAATCAGTTTTTGGAGGTTCTTACAAAAACAAGCAAATTGTGTCTGTTAGAAAATAAAAAGGAGTGAACTAAGTACTAAGAGGTAGTAATACTAGATGCTTGATAGATAAGAGGTAGGAGCTAGTAGTGCCTACTGAAGAGCTAAGGGATAAGAGGTGATAGGTTACAGGCAACAAGTAATATGTCAGAGGTAAGATGTACAACTTTTTTAGTACTGAAGCACAAATACTCTAAATTATCTGAACATTTTGAAGATAGCTTGTACTGAACTACTCTTTTCCCATCAACACACATGCATGCACTCTGCTACATCCAAATCCAGATCATTAAAATGGTCAAACAGACCACGCCGAAATCTATTTGAAGTCAAGAGTCACAGCTACTTTCAGAATTGTACTACAATTGCTTTCAGAAAACATCACTGCTGCTTCTATTTCAAACAAATACAAGTGCAAAATAGATTACAGATCCAAGATTCAGAATACAATTTGACTGAATGGTTAGCAAACCCTAACTAGATACCAGGGCAATAGAATTGTACAACAGAATTCATCAATACAGAAGAGTTTTGCTTACCTTGTTCTTGTTCTGCAGGTCGCTTCCTACCTTGCCCCCTTGTTGCCACCATTGCGGTTGTGGCTAGGTTGCGGATGTAGACCAGGTGCTCATCGTCGGTGGTCGTCAAAGGGGAAGCAACCCTGGTGCGGTGAACCCTACTCGACGGGGAAGCAGATCCAGTGCTGTCGATGCAGATCGGACGGCCGAGCAAGCGCTTTGGAGGATAAAAAACGGTGACGCGGCACCGGCTCCCAAAACCTTAGCTCACTTCTCTTCGCTCTTTCTCTCTCAGTCCAGCGAGCGACAGAGCGTAGCCGAGAGCTCACAGCAGACACGACGCGGGGATGGCAGCTCCGCCGTGGCACCCCTCGCCGGCGCACGCGTGCGGCTGGAGCCACGCGCGGCACCGTCGAGCGGCACCATGGTGGTGCCCTTTGGCCCGAGCCTAAGGCAGAGATCTAGGCGGGCACTGAAGCTTGAGGGCTGGTGCCTCAGGAGATCCTGGCGGCCGACGGTGGCGGCGACTCGGAGGGCTGCTTGCGGTTGCGTCTCGGGCTCGGTCTCGGAGGACTCCAATCGGCCACTCAGCCTATATAGGTACCCTCACGGCCTCACCCTCACCCTCACCGTCTATTGCGCCCGCCACAGCGCACAAAGGCGCCATAGGATGCCAAATTTTGACAGAGTATTTTCACTGGTTGTATGCAGTTCTACATGAAAGTGGATACAATTTCAATAGAATTTGGACATATAGGTTCACACAATAGATAACATGTCCAGATAACATGATAGGCCGAGATAACATGTCCAGATTACATGTTCAGATTACAGGTTCAGATAACATGTCTAGGGAAAACAAAACAGTAGTGCAGTCTAGGGACATGTTAGTGGTCCATACTAGAAATCATCATCTTCATCGTCTAGGGACATGTCATCATTATTATCATTGCCACCATCACTACAGTACTGCAGTACTGTCTCATCTTCCTCCTCATCCTCACTATCTTCACGAATAATAGGTTGCTTCTTGCTGCTTATAAGGTCTTGTAAATTTCCTTCAATTATACTAGCTTCTCCACCTTGAATATTGTGCGTAACCTCATTATCAGCCCCTACTTGCACTACATGTTCAGTATCAGAACAATAATCATCCTGATGCACATCATGACTGGCCTCATCTTTTTTAGCGACATCATAAATATTCCTATGTTCAAATTTCTGCACAACTCACCAATCTTTACCTAAAGATGTGTCATGCAGATAAAATATCTTTTTCGATTGAGTTGCTAAGATGAAAGGATCAGTCTTGTACCATAATGACTGCACATTGATGGATTTGAAATGTCCGTCATCTCGAAGGCCTATCGTCTTGCCTTCTTGCTTGAACCAATCGCATCGAAATAGAACCACCGTCTGACGGACTTGAAGATTTGTGTTATATTGCAACTCAATTACCTCTTTAAGGACTCCATAAAAATCTATGTTGTTCCCATCATGTGAACCTTCAGTCATTACACCACTATTTTGTGTCAGAAGGAAATTCTCACGATCCACAGTGCTATACCGCACTCCATTAACCTTGCAAGCTGCACAAGTCTTAACTCACAGATCTGGGCCACATGGCAATGCCCACAATCCTTCGCTAACCGATTCTAGATTCTCCTTGCGTTTGTTCTCAATCTGTTGCAACAAAAGTACTCAATTAACCAATTACATATGGATACTAATGCATTTACTGAACCTAGAAACACAATGTGTAGTGACTTACATGGCACCTAAACCACTTTGCAAATCCTTGTTCAACCATTTTATCAACATCAAGTGCACCTTGCTGCTCAAGATCATCCCTGTACAAGCTGCAGGGCAAAGTTAAGTCATAAGAATAATTTGAAAAATTAGAAATAAAACAAAAACTAATCCCCAAAACATCTAATAGATACTTACTCCAAATATTCCTTAGCTTCTTCACAATTATTTAGCACATACCAAACTAACTTATTGAGGTCAACATCATCAATGTACTGGCTCCTATTAGATCCAACAAGAGTAACACCATGCTTAAAAATAGAGATGTCATCAGGCAATGGCATCTCTCCATCACTACCATCATCATGGTTAAATCTATTATCAATATCCTCCATATACCTAGAACAAAAAGTTAAGGTGTCACTTGCCATATATGCCTCAGCAATTGATCCTTCTAGCCTAGCCCTGTTCCTTACAAAATTCTTCAAAGTGCCTAACCGCCTTTCTATTGGGTACATCCATTCATACTGAACAGGTCCTCTTAGCAGTGCCTCATCAGGAAGATGGACAGCCAAGTGCACCATGACATCAAAGAAGGCAGGTGGAATGATTTTCTCAAGCTTGCATAGGATCAATGGAATTTCTTCTTTTAGCCGTTTGACAACATCAATCCTCAGATTTCTACTGCATAGTTCCCTGAAGAAGGTCCTGAGCTCTACAACTGCTTCATATACATCCTTCCTCACCAGTCCTCTTAGGCCAGCAGGTATGATTCTTTGCAGGAGTATGTGGCAAGAATGTGTTTTCAGCTTTCCCTGCACCTTCGAACCATCTTCACTTATGTATCTTGCTAGGTTAGCCGCATATCCATCAGGAAACTTTATACCTTTGAGAAACTTGCAGAACTCGATTTTCTGATCCTTCCCCAAGACATATGGAGCAGGTGGAGCAGTGACTGAGTTGCCATGCTGCTGTAAGTGCAATTCAGGTCTTATGCCCATATCATGCAAATCTAGCCTAGCATTGGTTGTGTCCTTGGTCTTGCCCTGCACATTGAGTAATGTGCCAAGAATGTTTTCACATATGTTTTTCTCTATGTGCATCACATCGAGATTATGTGGAAGCTTCAAATGTTTCCAATATGGCAATCTCCACAACCCAACTTTGCGGCTATGAATCCTTGGACCCTCGTTGCGCTTCCTTTTATTTCTAATAATTTTAGGATGCTTCCCTAGCCTAAAATCTTTCACTAGCTCCTCTAGGACCTCCTCCAAAGTGAACTTGCCTGGCTGATCTTTGTTTTCACGCTTACCATCGAAAGCCAAGCTTCTCCACCATGCATGTGTCCTTGGAAGGTAACGACGATGTCCAATGTAACATATTTTACTCCTTATTGCCCAAGACAATGGATCCTTGTCGCAATGAATACATGCATAATACCCTTTTGTTGTTTTCCCTGATAATGTGCTCAACGCTAGAAAATCATGTATACACCATAGCACGGTAGCATGAAGGTTAAACTTCCGACCAGTACATGCATCGTAGGTACTGACACCCTTCCATAGATCGAGCAGTTCTTCAATTAGGGGCTCAAGGAACAAATCAAAATCCTTTCCTGGAGATTTTGGACCTAGGATGAGTAAAGACATAAAGCAGTTTGCTGGATTCATGCATTCCCATGGTGGGAGATTCAACGGTGTTAGAAGCACTGGCCACATACTGTACTGCGTACTCATGCTGCCAAATGGATTGAATCCATCGGTAGCTAAGGCAAGCCTCAGGTTCCTCGAATCATCTGCAAAGGTTGGTTCCCTCGTGTCGAACTCCTTCCATGCTTCTCCATTAGCTGGATGGCTCATTAAACTGTCGACTGGCGTCCTCGTTTTCTTATGCCATTGTGTTTCCTCAGAAGTGCGCTTTGAAGCAAAAATTCTTTTCAACCTTGGCAAAAGTGGAAAATGCCTCAATACCTTGTGTGGAACCCGCTTGTTCCCAGTTTCATCTTGCCATCTAGACGCCTTGCATACTGGGCACACATTCTCTTTATAATACCTCTTCCGAAACAACACACAATTGTTCTTGCACACATGGATGTTTTCAAAACCAAGGCCCAGTTCTCCAAGATATTTCTTGGCCTCATCATATGATTTTGGCAACTCACTCTGAGGGTATCCTAATGACAACAACTTCAGCATTGTGGAAAATGCTGTATTGCCAATTCAATAACGAGACTTGATATACAACATCCTCACCAGAAAAGAGAATTTTGAATGGCTAGATCCCGGGCTAAGTGACTTCTTCGCATCTTCAAGGACTCTTGCAAACCTTGGTTGTTCTCCATCAGCCTCTGCCGCAGCATATAGATCTCCTATCATCTCTGGTGCTCCGTGATCCTCATCATAATCATCATCGGCCACATCCACATGTATCCCAAAGTCATGATCACTTCCTTCGACCTCCTGCTCCAAATTTTCAACTACTACAGTATCTGCCGACTCCCCATGATGAATCCACCTGGTGTATGCAGCTGACATTCCATAAATGTGTATATGGTCATTTACATCATCCTGAGGCTATAAACTTTGATTAAGACATTTGTTGCACGGACAAAGTATGTGGCTGTCTTCGGGGTATCTTTCACTAACAAATTTCATGAACTCTTCAACTCCTTTCACATATGCAGGTGTGAATTGTGTCCCATAAATCCAGCTTCTATCCATCTATTTTGAGAGTCAAATAAACCTTGCACTTAGTCCTAAAATTAGAGTAAACTCAACAAAATTCAAAAACACATCCAACACATGCATATATATAAAGAAATTCAAAAACAAATCAAACCATGTACTGCTCTGTCCCACACGTCGGCGCTGCTCTGTCCCACGATCACCGGTGCTCCTTTGTCCCACGCAAATCGCCGCTGCCCTATCCCACGCAAGTCGCCACTGCCCGCCGCTGCTCTCCTCGCCCCATGATTGCCGGCGCTACTCTGACCGCCCCACGATCGCCGACGCTGGTGCACTGACCCACGCGCACCACCGCTGCTCTGTCCCACGAGCGCTATATATATAGTTTGCTGTGACTGTGAATGAATTGAAAAAAAATATGAATGATTACTATTTACCTTTAGGGCCTCAGCGCCTCGCCTCGCCTGGGTCGGGGTGCCTCGCCGCCGTCAGGTCAGTTCATCACGCTCAACGCGATACGCGGCCGATAGGGCATCAGGGCGATAGGAGACGTCGAGTCGAGACTTGGGATCGCAGCAATCTGGGAGACAAAACGACATCCATCCAGCGGCCAGGAAATCATTTTCTATTGGGCTAATAGGCTTGCTAATGGGCGATGTTGCTATTGGGCCAAGGCTTCTGTGCTTACTGCTTACTATACGTTTACAAATAGAAAAACATGCATGCCTTTATCACAAAATGACGAGTGCTCCAGTGGTAATGCACCAACATGTCTAACAGCAGGTCACGGGTTCGAATCTCCCTACATGCGCTATTTTTTGGCAAAAAAATGGAGGCGGAAGGATGCAGGATCAGCTGGACCATGTGGGCCACGCTGCCCCACTTGTTTGCTACCACGTCCTCAGGTGGAGACCCGCTGGTGGGACCGCATCGCCACGTCTTCGAGGTTGGGACCCAATGCTGGGACCACATCGCCACGTCCTCGAGGTGGGACCTGCTGGTGGGACCATGGTGCCACATCCTCGAGGTGGTACACGAGCCAAATGATCTCTGACGATTTAGTTTTGTTGTTTTTTGACGATTCTTTTGTTTTCGTCATTATTCTTCATGCCAAAGCTCCGTCACTTGTTACTTATGACGAAGCTAGAAATTTTGTCATAGAAAGCGCTTGTTCTGTGATGAAATTTGTAAGCGTCATGACTGAATCGTCATTGATGAACACATTTCTAGTAGTGATGGGATCGTTTTAATGAACTAATCATCACTGGCCTGGACCTTGCCATTCAAGATCCTATACTTCTTCAACATTTTTACATAGGTGTTAGCAAGGATTCTAGGGAATCCCTTGATGCAGCCTCTAGAGGAGCTTTCCTTCATTTGTCTGCTAGTGAAGCAAGGTCTATGCTTGATAGAATTAGTGGAAAGACTCCCTGCACTAGCATTCATTATGAACTCCTCAAAGAAGAGAAGGAATCCTCTCCCGATCAAGAAGAGGAAGTTCTGATAACCAAAGCACAACCACTCCGATCCCAAGATTTAGCTTTCAATCCCAAACCACCAATCCCCCAAAATAAGAAGGAATTCCACCTTTGGAAAATCCCTGTTGAGATTAAGGATGACCTCTTTGGTGCTGATTTTGGGAGAGCATTAAATTCTCATAAGAGACCCTCAAGCGAGTATAATTCAAATCCTCTCAAGAAGGGATCTCTTAGAAAGCGTCCTTATTCCCATGTGGGACATTGGGAAGAATTCAAGGATGGCATATCTAGTGATGCCATAGAAGGAGAGCCTAGCCATTTAGAAGCCACTCCTATCCTCTCCCCTTCTATGCTCACATTAGATGTCTTATTTGAACCCATCTCTCAACCCATCCTTGACCCCGATGATCCCTCTTATACTCTTTCTCCTAAGTCTCATGATGTCCCTAGAAATCCATTAATACAACCAAAGCATAGGAGTCAGGAAGCCTACAAGGATGACCAAGAAGAGCAACGACATTGGCTGGAATGTATTAAGAATTCATATGCCATTGCTAAAGAATGGATGGACAAGGACAAAGCCTTATATGTAGAATCCAAACTTGGCCTAGATTCAACTAATGAGTTTGAATCAACCTATTTAATAAACATGACTCATCTAGGTTTGGAGGAAGCCTTAGATGAGATCAACCCGAGAGCTAACAATCTAAGGAAAATATTGCACATTCATGAAGAAACATCCTTGGAGCTTGAAAAGAAAGATGACATCGATGAGTATGGGAGTTATTTCATAAACACCTCATCAAATCCATGCTGACATGAGAAATCTCCTGAATCAATTGGTATCTACAACATTGCCACACATGAGATCTTCAACCCCCTCGTACACCTTGTTCATAAAATTGTTAAAAGGGTGGTTGTAGATGCATATGTTTATCATAAATATTGAAAATCTTGTTGGCATGAATCTTGAGATAGGCAACCTAAGATTGGTGTTGGAGGGGAAACCACTTCACCAATTAGAAACACAATTCGAAGGTTTCCCAAGGATGAGCTTTTGTCCTAAAACAAGCACTTTTAGGAGATAACATGAGCTTTTACTTTTTTCGTAATGCCCTTGTGAAGTGAGCATAGAAATATAATTCTGAACATATTCCTTCGGGTATTTTTGTCACTAACCATTTTAGGTTTGGAGCAAAAAGAATGAACGATGATGACTCAAGGTATGTCCAACCAATCATCATGCAACATTGAATCACATCCATCCAAACTTGACTTTGCCTTGAAAAATTCAAGCCTAGGGGATGGGCTTCTCTGAAAAATCTTATGCTATGTTGCTAATTTATCTTGGTTGTCTCTACCTTTAAATCATGCTCAATAACAATCATGCTTTTTCATCTCCAATTGAATAAATCTCTATAATTCTTTCATGCTAGCTTTGTTTGCTATAGCATACTTAAGGTTTGGAGTATTTTCATACACCTTTTAAACTAGGCATGGTGCTTAGTTTAAACCAAAAGGTATGCTAATTTTACTTCCAAAGGCTTTTAAATTAAGCAAGGTGCTTATGTTAAAATGCCTTCCTAAATCAAATTAAATATGGTGTCTAGGTTGATTTTTGAGCCAAAAATATGGTTTAGCAGATACTGGTTATTTTGTTGGACTAACCCCTACAGGAAACTCTCAAATCAATTTGGGTAAGTCACGAGATGAATTTAAATCGGAGATGAAGCAAGGCACATAATGAACTCCGATAATATTGCGCAATGAAGACACAACTCATTCATGGTCATTCGCTTTGTCTTTAGCTACAAGTTACCTTTACCTTGAGCCATGCCTATACAGAATATGATAAACAAAAACTATGCCGAAATGATTCTAACACCATCTTTTTATTAGCATAGAGGGAAATTAAAAAATCCAGGACAAATAACCCGTGTTTCAAAATTGTATATTCCTTCGGGTATGTATTGTCCACTAATTCTTTGCAGGCAAAAAACAATGAGTGAGGAAAAAGGTCTAACAAGGTGTTAAAAAAATCGAAGAACAGAAAGATGGCATGACAAAAGGATGAGAAAGAAAGGGTGCAATCTAGGAGACAAGAAGCTCTTGAACAGCTCAAGATGCGAGGCTGTAACACCCTAAAATTTGCACTCTTTTAAAATAGCTAAATCTGATTTATTTATGCAATTATGTGTGCATTCAAATATAGGAAAATAATATTTTTTGTGAAATTAAAATCAAATATAAGGTTAGTAACCTCTTGATGCATACATGCTGCTGCACATTTATCTTTGTAATGATTAGTTTTGACCAAATTTGAATTGGATTCAAAATCAAGTTGAAAATGGTTTGCTAAAACTCTAGAAAATAAAAAGAAAAAAATCATTCTCTCCCCTCCCCCTTCTTCAATTTTGGCCTGCTGGCCCATTTCTCCAGCCGGCCCGCGCGCCTCCCTCCTTTCCCCCCCCTCCTGTTTTCCTCTTGGGCCGGCCCAACTCGGGCAACTGCCAAGCTGCGCTGCCTCCTCAACCGTCGCCCCACGCCTCAGCCGCTGATGGCCTGGGCCCACGTGTTGGCGCCATCCCCAACCTCCCGCGCGCCCCGCGCCTGGTCAAGCGCAACCGTTGCCGTGCCCACTTCGAGTCGTGGGAGCGTCCCCCCGCGCCTGGCTTCTATAAAATGGAGCCGAGACCCTCCGCCGCCCTCCTTGCTGCCTCCCCCGCTAGGTTTTCGCATTCGCCGAGCGCACGGAAGCCACAACCGCAGCACCGAAGGACGCCGAGGTCCGCTGTCCGCCCTCCGCGTGGTCCACCGTCCCCGAGCTGCTACCGCCTTCGTTTTTCCCCGCGGTGAGACCCCCTTGCTTCCCTCGTTCTCCCCATGCCTTCAATTTTGAGTTTCATGGCCTCTAGGACCCTAGCCGCGTGCGCTGGGAACCTTCCCGCCGCCGGCCATGGCGACCACCGCCTCGGTCGCGTCCTCCAGCCGCTCTCTCGGCCTAGGCGAGTTCGCCTGCACCCCCTCTCTCCCCCGGTGCCCTCGGTTCATCAAACCGTGGCCCATAAACCCTGTACCGAGAGCGCCGTCATGTTCCTCGCCGCCGGCCATGGAGCCATGCCGCGGCCACCACTATTCCGGCTGCCGGCCCCCTTTCTCTCGCTCTCTCCTCTTTTCTGAGCCGTCCGTTGCTTGATCAACGGGCCAGAGAGGCCGATACCCCTTCGTGGGTCTTTTTGCTAAAGAGACCCCCAAGTCTTTCCATTTTGAACCCGCGGTCCTCGGCCGTTTTAATTATTCCGAAATTGATTTTATTTAAATTCAGAAATAGTTCATACTAATTACTGAAATGCCACTGTATTTGTTTTGCTCATAAAAACTTCGTTTTAGCTCCGAATCGACCCGTTCAAATTGCGTTAGTTTCGTAATTGCATAATCTACGTGTTAGTACCACTGTTAATCATGTTCGCAACTTTTAAATTTCATGGTTAGGTTTAATTAAATAAATTGCTATAGGAAACCCCGTTTAAATCATAACTTTCGTGTTTTAGCTTCGTTTTTCATGAACTTCGCGTTGACGTGATCGTAGGGAGACATAGATTCTTTTCATAAACATTTTATCTTGTTTTCTATACTGCTGGTGTACTGTTCTAATAATAGGTTTGTTTGCTTTGCGTGAATGTTCCTAAAATGTTGTATGTTGTCGTGTTGGTCGTGTTCAGACGGTGAGGAGAACGTTGGTGACCAAGAGTTCTTTGACAACCAGCAGGAGTTTGCTAACCAAGGCAAGTATAGCATGGGATCTAACTTGATGCCTATTCACCATTTATTAATTATTCATTTGCATGTGTCTAATTTTGATACCCATAAGGACATCCTAGTGATTGATTATCCCGTTTCCTTGTCTCCGATGGGTTATATGCATCTGGGTAGTTTGCTAGCGCTCAATGTAACTGTACATAATCTACATAATGAATAATGGTTCTATGGAACGAAAAGGTAAAATTTGCTTTCAAACAACTGAATTATAGGGCGAAGGAGCAAATGACTTTCGATCATCATGCTCTCGGCCCTCCATAAGGAATTATCTGTCGACAAAAGCTGAGACTGAAGTGCAACCGTGAGGGTCACATGGCTCTGACTTTAACTCAGTAATAGGACCTTTTCTAGCTTGTTAGAGGTTACCTTTATGGTGCAAAAGGGGCTTGCCACGTTGGGTATAAGACTACCTCTGTTCCTATGTGTATAGCCGCGAAGGATTTGTGCCATAGGAAAGGGGGGTTCCTACATCTACCTGCCGAGGAAACCTAGCGACCCTTACTTGTTAAAGAAACATATGAAATGGCTTCATAGTGTACCTTGCCCGCTCACCTTGGCAGTGTTATGGGAGTAATTAACCTAGGCATATGGGAATCACGACTCACGGTGAATGTGCACAACCTCTGTAGAGGGTTACAAACTATTATAACAGTCGTGCTCATGGTCACGAGTGGCCCAGAAAACTCATAGAATAAAAGGTTAATTATTGTTGTTCATTTATGATGATAATATGATACAATTGATTCTGATATCTGATCATGTGGGATTAATTGGGGCTTAAGCATTACTTGATAATAGTTGATGATAAAATCTTGACTTACTAAAAGTGCTAACTGCATTAAACCAGAGTCAACCTTTTTGAGCTTTCATAACCCCATGTTAACTTGTTAAGTACGGGAAGTACTTATGCTTGTTAACTTTCAATATTTGGATAAAAATCCCAGATGGGTAATAGATGTCAACGGATATGAGGAGTTCCTAGAGGACTTTTAGGCTTGTGGTCAACTAGTTGACCATCCCTGTGTTGGAGCTTCCACGAGAGAGCTATCTTTTTATTTTTCGCTGTGTTGTGTAAGACTATGTTATGGTATTAATCGTGATGTAAGATACCCCGTGATGATACTTTTGTAATTTGTCGACTTATGTGTGTGACTGATCCCTGGGCACACATGAGCTTTATGCATTCAATTTTATCCTAAAAATTGGGTGTGACAAATTGGTATCAGTGCCAAGTTGACTGTAGGACCCAAGCCTAGTAGAAACATGTCGTTTTAAGGTTTATTAGTTGCTGCAAAAACCCTTGATCTATGAACCTTGATATTTTCTTCTCTACTATATCTCTACCCTTGCTATTCATCTCTACTTTGATGCTTATTTTAAAATCTTTGTTCTCATCTTCACTCCTTGATTTGACATGCCTCTAGAACTGTTCCTCACCACCTTCTTGCGTAATCTGAAGATAAGTCTTAGGATGGTTACCCCTAGCATAATAAGGACGATAGTATCGCAAGTCGAGTTAATGATTGAGTTGTGCACCTTTATTGCTTGTTGAAATGTCATTATGCTTATGATTGTTTTGAATCTTTGTAATGATTGCAATGATCTTGTTGGGTGTTCCCATAATTTCATTTATCTTATAGGCCTAAGGTATAAGGATTAGTGCAATAAATAGTTGGGTTATGGTTTTCTTCTATTTCATCTATCCTGTCTTTTTCAGAGCAGTCTGTACTCTTCGGCTTATATCTCTATTCTTGGACAACCAAAAATGATGAGAAAATTCTGGACAATAGTAGACTTCAATATCTTTCTCTGAGCTCAAGAATCACCTTGATAGCTATTTTGGTTATGGAGATACGAAAATCAGAAGGTGTTGCATCTGTGCTGTTTGGAATCTGGAATAGTTTCTGTTGTGCACTGTTTTTGACCAAGAAAACTGAGGAATTTAGAAAAGTGTTCTATAAGAAAGTTGTGGATAATTTTATAAGATTTCAAACGGTATAAGCTACAACTTCATTGGATTAACAGAATGAGAGTTATAGCCGTTTTACGACGCTGCTGTTTTTCCGCTCGCGAAGAATTCTAGATTTCTTGTTCTTGCCTATATACAAGAGTATCAATGGAATATCAGAACATCTAGAAGGAGATGCAAGCTATACTTTGGTGTCCCTAGGTTTATCTTTTCTTAGGAGAGGTATCCAAGTTGAAGAATTTGTAAGATGAAGTATCATACATTCTAGTTTGCGCAACAGAAGCGTGGTGGTACCCAAAGATGTGAAAGCAGTTTAGAGTCTCAATGAGGTTTGATTAAAGATTCAAGGGAAGTTTATCCAAGATCATCAAGATTTTGGTAGAGCTATCGGAAAAGTTTTCAAGTTAGTTTGGATCAAGAAACATCAGCTAAGTGTTTGAAGGAGTCCAAGAAGAGGTTGAAGTAAAACCTAAGTATTAGCCTTGTCAGATCCGGACGAGAGCTTCATATCTACATGGATGCACCTTGTCAAGGTGTGGAATGTGTCCTTATGCAAAAAGAAAATTGTAGTACCTTGCTCATTAAGTCAGCTAAGGAAGCGTGAGTTAAACTACCTAGCATGTTATCTGGAGTTATTCATTGTGAAGCATGGAAGTAATATCTTCTTGGAAGTAAAAGTGACATATAGGAGGATCATAAGAGTCTACAGGACATTTTCACTAAGGTAGTCTTGAGCTTGTGAAATCCTCGTTGGAATGAAAATTGATTACGACTTGGACAAGTGCTATTACTTTAAGGAGCAAAGTCATGGCCGATGCCCTTAGCAACAGAGAATTATGCTAAGAAGGTTTGGGTGACACCAAGGACTAAGAATAGTATTCCAAGTTCGAACAACTTAACTGGAATCATTCATGTTTTGAAGATTGGTGGAAGAATTTCCTTCTGACCAATAAAGTAAGGAATTTTCATTGGAAAGTGGGATCCTTATCAAGACGATGGGACTACACAAGGAAGTAAAGGAAAATCTAAAGACGGAGTATCTCTATCTCTCAGTCGACGTCATTCGAATCTCGAGGACAAGATTCATCTTAAGGGGGGTAGAATTGTAACACCCTAAAATTTGCACTCTTTTAAAATAGCTAAATCTGATTTATTTATGCAATTATGTGTGCATTCAAATATAGGAAAATAATATTTTTTGTGAAATTAAAATCAAATATAAGGTTAGTAACCTCTTGATGCATACATGCTGCAGCACATTTATCTTTGTAATGATTAGTTTTGACTAAATTTGAATTGGATTCAAAATCAAGTTGAAAATGGTTTGCTAAAACTCTAGAAAATAAAAAGAAAAAAAATTCATTCTCTCCCCTCCCCCTTCTTCAATTTTGGCCTGCTGGCCCATTTCTCCAGCCAGCCCGCGCGCCTCCCTCCTTTCCCCTCCTACTGTTTTCCTCTTGGGCTGGCCCAACTCGGGCAACTGCCAAGCCACGCTGCCTCCTCAACCGCTGCCCCGCGCCTTAGCCGCTGATGGCCTGGGCCCACGTGTCGGCGCCGTCCCCAACCTCCCGCGCGCCCCACGCTCGGTCAAGCGCAACCGCCGCCGCGCCCACTTCGAGTCGTGGGAGCACCCCCCCGCGCCCAGCTTCTATAAAACAGAGCTGAGACCCTCTACCGCCCTCCCTACTGCCTCCCCCGCTCCGTTTTCGCATTCGCTGAGCGCACGGAAGCCACAACCGCCGCACCGAAGGACGCCGAGGTCCGCCGTCCGCCCCTCCGCGTGGTCTGCCATCCCCGAGCCGCTACCACTTCCATTTTTCCCCGTGGTGAGACCCCCTTGCTTCCCTCGTTCTCCCCATGCCTTCAATTTTGAGTTTCATGGCCTCTAGGGCCCTAGCCGCGTGCGCCAAGAACCTTCCCGCCGCCGGCCATGGCGACCACCGCCTCGGCCGCGTCCTCCGGCCGCTCTCTCGGCCTAGGCGGGTTCGCCCGCACCCCCTCTCTCCCCCGGTGCCCTCGGTTCATCGAACCATGGCCCATAACCCCTGTACCGAGAGCGCCGGCGAGTTCCTCGCCGCCGGCCATGGAGCCCCACCGTGGTCACCACTGTTTCGGCAGCCGGCCTCCTTTCTCTCTCTCCCCCTCTTTTCTGAGCCGTCCGTTGCTTGATCAACGGCCGAGAGAGGCCGATACCCCTTCGCGGGTCTTTTTGCTAAAGAGATCCCCAAGTCTTTCCATTTTGAACCCGCAGTCCTCGGCCGTTTTAATTATTCCGAAATTGATTTTATTTAAATTCAGAAATAGTTCATACTAATTACAGAAATGCCACTGGATTTGTTTTGCTCATAAAAACTTCGTTTTAGCTCCGAATCGACCTGTTCAAATTGCGTTAGTTTTGTAATTGCATAATCTACGTGTTAGTGCCACTGTTAATCATGTTTGCAACTTTTAAATTTCATGGTTAGGTTTAATTAAATAAATTGCTATAGGAAACCTCGTTTAAATCATAACTTTCGCGTTTTAGCTCCGTTTTTCGTGAACTTCGCGTTGACGTGATCGTAGCGAGATGTGGATTCTTTTCATAAACATTTTATCTTGTTTTCTATATTACTAGTGTACTGTTCTAATAATAGGTTTGTTTGCTTTGCATGAATGTTCCTGAAATGTTGTATGTTGCCGTGTTGGTCGTGTTCAGACAATGAAGAGAACGTTGGTGACCAAGAGTTCTTTGACGACCAGCAGGATCAGCTGGAGTTTGCTAACCAAGGCAAGTATAGCATGGGATCTACCTTGATGCCTATTCACCATTTATTAATTATTCATTTGCATGTGTCTAATTTTGATACCCGTAAGGACATCCTAGTGATTGATTATCCTGTTTCCTTGTCTCCTATAGGTTATATGCATATGGGTAGTTTGCTAGCGCTCAATGTAACTATACATAATCTACATAATGAATAATGGTTCTATGGAACGAAGAGGTAAAATTTGCTTTCAAACAATTGAATTATAGGGCGAAGGAGCAAATGACTTTCAATCATGATGCTCTCGACCCTCTAGAAGGACTTATCTGTTGGCAAAAGCTAGGACTGATAGTGCAACCATGAGGGTCACATGGCTCTGACTTTAGCTCAGTAATAGGACCTTTTCTAGCTTGTTAGAGGTTACCTTTATGGCGCAAAAGGGGCTTGCCACGTTGAGTATAGGACTGCCTATGTTCCTATGTATATAGCCACGAAGGATTTGTGCCATAGGAAAGGGGGGTTCCTACATCTGCCTGCCGAGGAAACCTGGTGGCCCTAACTTGTTAGAGAAACCTATGAAATAGCTTCATAGTGTACCCCGCCCACTCACCTTGGCAGTGTTATGGGAGTAATTAACCTAGGCATGTGGGAATCACGACTCACGGTGAATGTGTACAAACTCTGCAGAGGGTTACAAACTATTATAACAGGCGTGCTCTCGGTCATGAGCGGTCCAAAAAACTCACAGAATAAATGGTTAATTATTGTTGTTCATTTATGATGATAATATGATACAATTGATTCTGATATTTGATCATGTGGGATTAATTGGGGCTTAAGCATAACTTGATAATAGTTGATGATAAAATCTTGACTTACTAAAAGTGCTAACTGCAGTAAACCAGAGTCAACCTTTTTTAGCTTTCATAACCCCATATTAACTTGTTAAGTATGGGAAGTACTTACGCTTGTTTACTTTCAATATTTGGATAAAAATCCTGGATGGGTAACAGATGTCAACGGATATGAGGAGTTCCTAGAGGACTTTTAGGCTTGTGGTCAACCAGTTGACCGTCCCTGTGTTGGAGCTTCCACGAGAGTGCTATCTTTTTATTTTCTGCTGTGTTGTGTAAGACTATGTTATGGTATTAATTGTGATGTAAGATACCCCGTGATGATACTTTTGTAATTTATCGACTTATGTGTGTGACTGATCCCTGGGCACACATGAGCTTTATGCATTCAATTTTATCATTAAAATTGGGTGTGACCGAGGCTAGCCAATAAAAGGAAAACTTCAAGCAAAAGGGAAGGACCATCACGAGTCATCTAAAACCTTCGTCATATGGTGACATCACGCTCCAAGGACAAAGGCAACATCCAAAGGTAAATGGTCATTATTTAAAAAGCTTTTCCTTGATTCTGGTAGGCACACAAATAAGAAACAAACATGTTTGAGTTACAGTTCTACTTGATCCAACCTGATTAATTCAACATATTTAGTTCTTCAAGCTTGTTCCTAGCACCACTCTCTTGTGACCATAGTCTTAACTAAATAAACTAAAAAAAATGCACATCCTATCTCTGAAAGCTGATAGTCATAGTCATGTAAAGATTGATACATTCTGCACAGTTAGACAAACCTTCCATGGGTTAAGCAACTCAATCTTTTCTACCAAATGAACTTAAATGCTACATTCATGCTCCACCTTCTAATCTTACCACCTATATTATAATTGAACACAACACCTAACATCAACTTCATCTTGTTCAATGTGTGTAAGGTTAGAGAAGAATAATTAAAGTTTTGGTTCTGTTGGTGTTTTTCCACCGACAGAGCCCATGCACTTGATCTTTACCTTGTTTTATAGCAGGACATACTTCAAGCAAAATGTGCAGGAGTTAGTCAATTCCCTAATTTCTACAAGTGAAGGTCCTGAACCTGTCAAACCAAAGTCAAAACTCAAAATCAAGACAGGTTTGGCGGAAGAAGGTGACATCATCATTAGAGGCATCATCATAAGAATCTTTGTTTTCAGAACAAACTAAGGTATCAATGAACTTCACAAGGAGAAATCCAGTTCGAAGGACTTACAATAGCGAACCCTCACCGAAAGTGCTCGCTTGGGGGAGAAGCACTCCCATGTATCTAGGTAAGTAATCTTTCTCCTTTTGTTTTAGATTTTAGTTTCTATTTAATAGTTAAGAAAATGATGAATGAAACAAAATATAAAGTTATCTTTATAATAAACATATACAGCTATAGTAATAATGTTTGATCTAGTAAAATTAAAAACAAAATAAAAGGTGTGTCAAGTTTGCTTTAATTTGTTTTTAAGAGCTAAATAGAATAAAGAGGACTCATAATAATCTCTTGAATGGAAATGATGAATAGTTGCTCTGTTGTAATTCCTTTCAAGTACCTAGTTTTCAGCCTTGAATTCTCCTGAGTTTTGGATAAGATTGTTTTGATATAAGGATTTCCTTTGAACTTGAAACTCATGGGTAGCATATGCTTGATCTAAGTCTAGGTAATTGACGGATATGACATGAGAAGGTCTGAGCTGTTGTTTATCTTGTTCCAAGTGACACTAGAGTTCTAGAGATTTATCTTTTGAAAAACACAAAAATGCTACATGATGAGTTCTGTATGACAAAGCTTGAATTCCCACCAGAGCCATACATGTTATTTAGGCAAGGAAACTTCCACATATATGCTTCTTGCTTTTGCATTGAGTTTTGTCAAGCTTTGTTGACCCTTATGAGAGGTTTGTCATGCTCTTAAAATCAAGATCACGTACACACCACCCACATATGCACAACTCCTACACTAGGGGTATGCGCAAAAACATGCTTTCCATCTAGATCCACCCCCAAAATGTTCTACTCCTACTCTAGGGGTGAACACAAAAACATGATTATTAGGTTTTCCATCCACCAAATATATGGTCTAAATTCTTGTTGCTATCTCTCAAAAGTTTTGTTATAGAAAAGAGGCATGGGACTATGCAAAAGTTATTCATAAAAAAGGGAAAGAAAAGAAAAAAAGAGAGTTGAGAAAAAAATGGACAAGTGTCCGAGATATCTAAAACAATGGGTACTTAGATGCCCGCCTGAAAAAAAAAAGAGATGAATAAGATAGCCCCTGCTCTCTAGAAAGTGTTTCCAAGTTTCAAAAGAGAGATAAGTTTTCAAGGAGCAAAGTAGAATTAGGATTAGCCACCATATATTCCACACACATGCATATCTTGATTTGATTGTATGACTCAACTCTCTTTGGATCCATTGTTTGACTTTACAATATATGCATTGCAAGTATGCTCTAGCTTTCTCACTACCTATGAACTCCACATAAGCCTTAGTGGTAGGAAGAGGAAAAGGCATAACATCATTGTTGCCTTTGTGAGGATCCACAAATACCACATATATTGAGAGATTTGAGAGTGTCATATAATGGAAGCTCTAAGTTTTATTTTGAAAAAAAACTCTGGAATAATAGTTGAGCAAAGAACTTGAGACATAGTGCTTGACTTAATCGTTCTGTCTTTCAATTGCTCAAGACCGAAGTGAAGGCTAAGAAGCCCCATGGTTGAAATTAATATGGGTAAGTTTGAAGTCAGATTGGTTTATTCTAATCCAGAGGGGAATTCTTGTTTGAACGCATATGTACTTTTGAGGAGTGAAAGTATCATAGCAACTCTTGATCCATTTTTGTTGAGTTTAGCTTTGCTAAGGGACTACCAAAGGTTAAGCTTGGGGGAACTTGTTGATGGCAGTTAACAACCATTATAAACCATAAATAAAACATGTATAAGGGCACAATTGTGACCACCAACAAAGGTCTAGGCATTTAAACTAACAAATTCCACAAGTTTTGGTGAATCTGTATTTTCTGCAGGGTTTATCTAGAAAACCATCAAGGCGGACCTACATGTCAGAATTAATCATGCTTATCCATCATGAAATGGGCACCAGAAGGTTCTAGAGGGCTCCATAGAACACCACACCGAAGTGGGAGATGAGGGGCTGCCATTTGGGGCTAAACGGCCCCACCTGTAGGCCGCCTAGCCCTGGGCCCACCTGTTAGCCTCTGCACCGCAATGTTGGTTCTCCACCACCTCCTAGGTTGCATCTACGTCATTCTTTAAGTTGGTTTGATCCAAGGGCTCATGATGGACGTTTTGGCCTATATATATCAGCCCCTTCTCCCCTCCCTCAGCATATCCTTGAAACCCTAATTCTTATCTTTAGGATCAGAGCCAGCAATCAAGAAAAGATTAGTCCACCATAGAATCTAGTCTTATAAATAGAATAGTAAGATAGAGAGTGAGGGAAGAGTTTGGAGGAGGTGCTGGCCTATTGGTGCTCTCTCTATCGCTTATACCTTGGCAGATCTAGTTCTACTTGAGCTTGCTTTCGAGATCTCTCTAGTAATCAACTTCTGATTCAAGTAAGTAATTGTTTATATTATTCATCAGGATCATGACTCTCTTTTGAGTTCTTTAATCTATAGACGCTCTAGGTTGAAGTATTAATCATAAATGTAAGCGTGGTGCTTAGACTTGGGTTAATCATGGATGCCCCTGCATTCTGGAATGTGGTAGATCGCGTGTGTGACATAAGTTCTATATAGCTTGTACTATATATCTTCGTTGATCCTTTATAGTCCACCTCCTGTCTGTAGGCGCGCATAGGATGCAGTTGCGAAGGAAAGCATCCTCTGCTAGTGTCTTTCCCTAGTAATGTCCCCAGTTGAATAGTAGGAGACATAAGCTTACCCAGGACAGAACTAGAGAACCTTAGTTATCCTCTCTACGCTCTAATTTATCCTAACCTTGTTGCTACCCCTAGTTAAGTTAGACTATAGTCAGTCTCACATGTTTCCCTATGGATACAATACTTGAAATACCTCTGGGTGAAAGCTACAGCGGTATCCGTGAGCTTGCGGATTTATCTATGTCATTAAAATATACCAACACTCGGGCTGATGCATGTGGGAAGAACCTAGCTGGTCCTAGCCTGCATAGCTAGTGAAAGTCATTAACTCCAAAGTTGGATCATCACCATGGTACTTGGGCTGCAGGATGCGTGTGAGTCTGGCAGAGGCGCTCTGGTGAGGCGCTGCTTCCTTCACTTGTAAATCAAAGACAAAAGACTACACCGCATATAGACCAAGGCTTTGGTTTGGTAACAGGATTTCATTTGTATAGTACATATACATCATGACAAGCTTCCCGTTGTTACCCTTTTTTTAACATATCTGCTTGGTTAAAATATTCATAATCGTTAAGCCATGGAGGAATGTCATCGATGTAAGCAACAGAAGCATTTTCTAAAAGACCCAAATTTCTAGCTTTGCGGGTGACCAAAGAAGTACACCCAACATCTCCCTTAAGATCAGGAATTTCTTTCCATTGTTTCATCATAAACTGGACTGGCGAAACCTTTCTTCTTTTGACAGTGGCATAGAGAAGTTTAAGTTCATCATTCCTAATAGTGCAAAATCTTGTCTAGGAAAAAGAGAAAATCCTAACCATTTGTGCATGAATCGCGAAGTAGGGTGATGAATTTCATTTGTGCGGAAATGGTAGCAAGTAAGATCCTTAGAGATTTCCCTCCAAAATTTCATTCTATCAAAGTCTTGTATAGCAGTGTCCACATCAATCACACATTGTGCATGAAATCCTAGAAGTTCACCAAACTATTTCCATGGGATAGAAAAATCTTTTCTGAGAAGTCTAAATGATACTTCCGAATCAGTGGGTTTCAAGGTGCATAGAAATTGAGTGGTTAAAAGCTTAGACCCTGGCTCATTTATTTCCCAAACATCTTCCCATCCTTCCACCTCAAAAATGAGTTCAAATTCAATGTTCATACCTATGGCTTGCAGTAGGGCTGGATCATAAGCGGGAGTGAGGACAAACCTCCGAGTCTTCAGCTTCTTGTAGATGTCCTTCTCCGAATCGTCCCAGAGCTTGAGCTGCTTTTCTTGCAAGAGAACATTTCTCTCCATGGGGCTTGAACGGGACGATGCTCCGATGGCGGGAGATGGAGGATCGACCTCCATGTCGGTGCCTGCCCAGGACGATGAACTTCTCGTTGAGCAGAACAACACCGCACGCTTGTGTTTTCTGATGATCTTGCTCATTTTCCTATAAAATAGATAAAAGACAACACAACTCATGGAATGGGATTAGAAAAATAAAAATGTTAGCGATTAGCCATCCAAAAGTCAGTTGTCCAGAGGGTTAGTCATCCAAGATAAATATTCTAATAAATATTTTGGCATGACTTCCATCCTAATTCTTCCTTAATTTTCTCTCTTGATTTGGACAGCACTACCACTCTCAAACCCTCTCTTTCTTGCTCAAATTTTAGCAGCACTTCTCTCTCTCATTCTCAAGATTTTAGCAACACTTTCACTCTCAACTTTCTCAATCTTTTTTTCTTACTCCAAAACTACTTCTACCAAGAGAATTTTAAACTACGAAAGTGACTTCTGGAATTTTGGACTTGGGAGTGTGAATTGTAGTTGTGTGTGAGGCCACAAGCAGGAGGAGTGGGATTTATAGGTGACACAGTAGCAGGCCCTCCTCATGGCCAAATGGCCTCTCCATTTTCCTGATCCCTCTTTGCTTCATGCTTAAGCAAATGTTGGTGCCCTTCAGTGCTCTTTCGGTGGATATGGCCAGTGGAGAGTGATAGTGGAGGATAAGAAGGTGAAAGTGGAGATATGGAGGTGATGGAAGTGATAGGTGGTGGTTGAGTGGGTCCCAGTGCCCTTATTTCTACCATATATGCATGTATAAAAATGTGATGCAAAAAATATTTTATGAATCTATGAAATATAAGAAGATGAATGATGGTATTTTTAAAATTTTACGCCTCAATGGTAAATATTCCCTACGGGGTTTTTACGCTTCGTAAAAATTATTTACATGGGGCTTGAATTTTTATAATGCCATGATGAGAATTTTTATTTTAGTTTTCTAATGCAAGTATTGAAAAGTAAATATGCAAAAGTAGAAAAAGTAAATATGGATAAATAACGAGTTACCTCCCGGCGAGGGTTCGGAATTTTGAGTCCACCGAACCGGACTTCTCCGTTCGCGTTTATTCCTCGTGTGCGTCCTTCGGTCCCAGAGATGGAGACCATGACGGGTGAACTTGTTTCTTATACCATTCCAAATTAGAGCATTGTTCTTGTCTTGACTTGAAGGCGAATCACTCTTCCTTGCTGTTGATATGGAATTTGATTTCTTCGGCTCCGACAACAATGTGCGCATTTGTAGTGCTCAGGAAGGGTCTCCCAAGAATGAGAGGTGTCTTCATGTCCTCCTGCATGTCAAGTACTACAAAATCCATAGGAACAAAGAAATTTTGTATTTTTACCAGAATATTCTTGGTGATTCCTATAGGGTAGAGGACCAATTGGTCGGCTAGTTGCAAACACATCGATGTTGGTGTAAGTATTGAATAGTTGAGCTTGTCGAAGACCTTCTTAGGCATAACACTGACAATTGCTCCAAGATCGCATAACGCATTCTCAAAGTTCTGGCTTCCGATCGAACAATCGATAGTGGGACACCCTGGATCCTTCTTCTCGATAGGTGATGTGTTTAGGATGGCCGCACTACACTCCTCTATCAACTTGATTACTTTAGTGGTGGGTAGTCGTCTTTTGTTGTTGAGGATGTCTCGGAGATACTTCGCATAGGTGGGTACATGTATGGCATCTAGCAAAGGAACATTGATATATAACTTTTGAATTACCTCTACAAACTTACCAAACTGCTTATCCATTTTTGCTTTTTAATTTCTGCATGGAAATGGTAGGAAGGTAGTGTCATGAAAATCTTATTGTAATTCTCGCTCTTGTGGCTCAACTTCTTCAACTTCATCGTTTCTCTTCTCCTCATCCTGTATTACCACTTGTGTCTTACCTGTCCTTATTGGATACGGCGGATCACAAGTAGGCTTGCCACATCTTGTGGTTATAGCGTTGACCTTTTCAAGGTTAGTAGCAAAAGGCAGAGCAGCGGCCAACTGGGCTAATTGAGATTCTGTCTTTTTATTATAGCTAAGTTGGTCCTTTATGGCAGAAGAAAAACTATCAATTTTAGTATTTATGTTTTCTAGGCCCTTATCATTAAAAGCAAGCTTTTTAGAAATATTCTCATTAATCCTAGCTTGTTCTAAGACTAAGTCTCTTAAGGATGGTTGCTTGAGATTAAAAGATTTATAATTGTTACCTAGGTACTTACCTTTGTAAGTTGACCGTAGTTGATTTCATCCTTGTCTCTGTTGTTGTGAACCTGAATTGTTGACAATGATGTTTGCATCCTCTTGATATTTAGGGAATTCAACCCCCAAATATTCTCCACATGTGTTTTGAGCATTGAAAGCATCTTGAATGGCCTGACGATCTCCCTTGTAATTGTCTCGCTGTTCGAGCCAATTTAATAGTACATCCATCTTGGTTGATAGTGCACACACCTCTTCTGGTACTTCTTCACTCTTATTACATGATCGGATGTTGCATGTTGACCAGCCTTGATTAGAGGCTATCTTTTCCATAAGAGTTTCAGCTTTTCCAAGGGTGAGTGACATAAATGATCCTCCAGCAATGGCATCAAGTTGTTCGCAAGCTTTCTGAGTTAATCCATGGTAGAAACTTTGCATGAGCAACCAATCTTCCATTCCATGATGAGGACAATCTAAAACACATTCTTGGAAATGTTCCCCTGCTTCTGGAATGGTCTCTCCCTTCTGCTGTTGGAAATTAGAAATCTTTCCTCTTAAGGCATTTGTCTTGCCTATAGGGAAGAACTTTTCTAGGAAGGCCTTTGAACACTTTGCCATTGTATTGATGTTATATTTGTTGGTGTAGAACCATTGCTTCGCCTTTCCCACTAATGAGAATGGAAACAAGCGAAGTAGTATGATGTCTTGAGCAACGTCCTTGATGACGACTGTGCTACTAATCTCTAGAAAATTCTGAAGATGAGCACTAG
Source organism: Miscanthus floridulus (assembly GCF_019320115.1). Taxonomy (NCBI): domain Eukaryota; kingdom Viridiplantae; phylum Streptophyta; class Magnoliopsida; order Poales; family Poaceae; genus Miscanthus; species Miscanthus floridulus. Next base: position 50,330,400 of record NC_089589.1, on the reverse strand, counting down.
CATCTTCATGTGCCTTTCCATTGAATGGGGCAGCTTGCACCATGTTGGTGAGGCTTGGCCTAAGATCGAACTCAAGGTTGTTGGTTTTGAGTGTTGGTCCAGTGCGGATGTTCTCGGTGCTTGGAGAAGAGAACTCACGTAGAGTCTTGTTAGCCATAACTTCAGAAACTGGTGTTGAGCTTCCTTTTTCATTTGGTTGATTCTGACCAATCCTGCAATACCCTACATAAGATATGGACAAAGACAAACAAGGGTAAGCCTGCTAAATCAGAGTTGTTATGATTTTATCAATAAGTATTTATTTGATCAATTCTCTTAGCCATGTGCCCCTCCCCGACAACGGTGCTAGAAATGCTTGTTGACATTTCTTAGCATCACTCTTTACTAAGTTGTCATCCCTAGCATGATGCCAGAAATGTGTTGTTGGTAATTATTAATGACACTTGTAATCTCAGAAAAAATTATATATATTAAAGTATCCGCAAGCACACAAATAATATACCATTGTAGCATTTCACCCAGGAGTATACCGAGTATCGTTATTTATATTTTATCCATAGGGAGGAGCTAGGGGTTTGTTGGCATAGAGATATTGACAAATATGTATACTTATGATAAAACCACTCTCATGCTATGGCAGGGGTAAGTCAAATGATAAATAAATGATAAGTGTGAAGCATTGATAATAATTCCAGAGATAGAAATAGAGACTCATAAAATGTAGCATGACTAGGTAGGAGATTCGGTAGGAGCAAAAGATTCCTAAGTCATTCCTTATTTACTAAGTCTTTTGTACACCCAAGTATATACACTCTCATCTCTAGCATAATTAACTCTGAATCTATGCATAAGCAACATTACTAAGGAAGATCAAGAACAGAGCTTGTCTCCCTTCGCAACCGTGTTCTACTTGCTCTACAAATGAGGAGTGAATTACAAAGGACTCAATGGAAGTGTCACATCGATGATCTACCACAAGACCCAGAGTGCAGAATACATCCATAGGTAAACAATATCTAAGCACCATGCTTACATAATGTTGACCACTTAACCCACGTGCGTCTTGGGCTAAGCGCTTTGCGAACATATGCATAAACACATCATCAATCACAACTATATCAAGCATATAACTAGAGTAAACTAGGAACATAATAAATAGCAACATAATATTGAAGTAGCACAAAGTCATAAATAAAGAGATACAATGGCTATACCAGTCTCCGGCCGGCCCCACCTGTCATGCCTCCTCATGGCCTCTGGAACCTTCTAGAGTAGTTTTTGCTGCACATATGCATGATTTTATTTGACGTTTTGAACCCCTTGCTGGTTTTTTGGAATATCCCTGCTAAAACATAGATTCACCAAAACTCATGGAAATTGTTAGTTTAAACCCCTAAGTCTATGTTGGTGATCCTTTTTATGCATTTATTCAAGTAAGGTTGACGGTTTATGATGGATGATAGCTACCATCAATAGTAGTTAACAACCATTATAAACTATCAATATAACAAGTATAAGGGCATAAATATAATCACCAATGAAGGTCTAGGGGTTTAACCTAACAAATTCCACGAGTTTTGGTGAATCTATATTTTCTGTAGGGTTTATCCAGAAAACTATCAAGGTGGACCTAGATGAAAGACTTAATCATGCTTATCCACAGCGAAAACAACCCCAGAAGGTTCCAGAAGACTCGAGAGGACACCACACCGAAGTGGAGGGCGAGGCGCCGCTAGGTTGGTGTTGACATTTCTTAGCATCACTCTTAACTAAGTTGTCATCCCTAGCATGATGCCAGAAATGCGTTGTTTGTAATTATGAGAACACTTGTAAACTATATATATAAGGTATCTACAAGCGCACAGATAATATACCATTATAGCATTTCACCTGGGAGTATACCAAGTTATTTATATTTTATCCACATGGAGGAGCTATGGGGTTGTGTTGGCATAGAGATATTGACAAATATGTATACTTATGATAAAACCACTCTCATGCTATGGCAGGGGTAAGCCAATTGATAAATAAATGATAAGTGTAAGGTAATAATGGTGTTCCAGAGATAGAAATAGATACTCATAAAATGTAGTAAGGCTAAATAGGAGATTCGTTAAGAGCAAAAGATTCCTAAGTCATTACTTATGTACTAAGTCTTTTGTACACCCAAATATATACACTCTCATCTATAGTATAACTAACTTTGGATCTATGCATAAGGAACATTACTAAGGATGATTAAGAACAGACCTTGTCTTCCATTGCAATCATGTTCTATGTGCTCTACAAACGGGGAGTGGACTACAAAGGACTCAACGAGAGTGTCACATTCACGATCTACCACATGACCCAGAGTGCAGAATGCATCCGCAGGCAAACAATATCTAAGCACCATGCTTACATAATGTCATCCACTTAACTCACTCGAGTACTGAGCTAAGAGCTTTGCGAACATTTGCATATATTCAGCATCAATCATAACTATATCAAGCATATTACTAGAGCAAACTAGGAACATAATAAATAGCAATATAATATTGAAGTAGCACAAAGTCATAAATAAAGAGATACAATAGCTATACCAGTCTCCAGACGGTAGATCTGGATCCTGAGCGATAGCCCAAACTCTACTTGAACCTAGCTAGCTGGCCTATACTAGAAACTTTAAGAATTGGAGTTCTATTCTCTTCTCTTTGGAAACCCTAATTTCTGGTCTGATCTTCACTTATGGCAGCGTGTTCTGGAGGGGAGGGCAGGGGCTGGTTATATAGGCCGGAGCGTCCAACTTGAACCCTTAGATCAAACCAACTTAAAGGACGACATAGATGCATCCTAGGAGGCGATGGGAAACCAACTTTTGAAGGAGGCTGACAGGTGGGTCCCCCAAGGGTTCACCAAAACTTGTGGAAATTGTCAGTTTAAACCCCTAAGTCTATATTGGTGATCCTTTTTCTAGATTTATTGAAGTTAAGTTGATGGTTTATGATGGATGGTAACTACTGTCAATAGTGGGGCCAGCCGACCCCACCTACAGGTTGGCCGGCCCCTAGGGCCAACCTGTCAGCCCTCCGTTGCTATGTCGGTTCTCCACCGCCTCCTAGATTGCATCTACGCTGTTTATTCAAGTCGGTTTGATCCAAGGGCTTAGGATTGATGCTCCGGCCTATATATACCAGCCCCTGCCACCCCCTGGAAGCATTCAAGTCAATTGAGAAGATAGAAACCCTAATCATTCTCAGAGCTCCACCATATTCTAGGGCATAGCTAGTTAGGGTAGGTCTAGAGGGAGGCAAGCAGGTTTCGCTTGGATTCCTGATTGTGTCAAGACATTGGTTTGGTATAATCTTTGTACCCCCTCTCTTTTTTTATCTCTCATTACTTTTATATGTTTGCTACAATTGTTATGATAACATTATTCATATCGTTTATGTTCCTAGTTATCATGTTCATGGTCTACTTTGATTATATACTTAGTATAGCTAGATTATCCTTATATTTATGCATAAGTTTGTATAGCGCTCACTCTAAGGCACCATGGGTGAGTGGTCGATATTGTGTAAGCGTGGTGCTTATACATTGTTTACCTGTGGATACACCCTATATTTTGGGTCATGTGGTAGATCACGGATGTGACACTCCTATTGAGTCCTTTGTATTCCACTCCCCGAATATAGGTATACAAGTAGGATCTAGTTACGAAGGAAGACAAGCTCTGTTCTTAATCTTCCTTAGTAATATCCCTTATGTGTACATATGAAGTTGATCTCAGCCATGACTATTAGGTGTAATTGCACTAATCAATGTATGCTTTGACTTGTAATTAAGAATGACTTAGGAATTATTCCTCTAATGTTCTACTTAACCATGCTAATGCCATAGAAAGGAGTACTTTGAGTGATCAATGATTATTTATTATGCACTATTCATATATAAATTTACCTCTTGACTTACCCCTATTGTGAGTAGAATATTGGCTATAGTTTACTTCTCCATCAATATCATAAGTTATCAATACATGTCCTTCTCAGACCTTCCCTATGGTAAAAATATAAATAATGATACCTGGAATACTCCCGGGTGAAGTGATACAATGGTATATTATCTGTGCGCTTGTAGATCCCTTTCATATATATATATATATTCTTCCTAGTCACATAAAATACTAAAGACCTACTTAGTATTATTCTAGTAGTAATGCTAAGTAGTACCAACAAGCATCTCTGGCATCATCACCAGGGATGACAACCTGGTAAAGTAATGTCAAGAGATGAAGACATACATTAGGTGGCTACTAAAACAAGTGACAAGTTAATAAATACCAACACACATGAGCTGCCAGGGGTGTCACTCCACCGTGAGGACTTCTGGGAGGGTCTACTATACGATAGCACATGCTGTGTTGTCTGTCTAGGACTCCAAAAGTTTGTACAGCTATTTGATCTCTCTGGTCAAGATCCTATAGTGGCTCCCCTCAAACACAAACTAGATGAACTCATGGTTGGGGTGTAACACCCTAAAATTTGCCTCTTTTGAAAATAGGTATAAAATGATTTATTTATGAATTTTTGTGCTCATAAAACATAGAAAAATAAAATTTTTCATTTAATTAAAATTCATCATAAGGTTTAGCAACATATTTGTGCATACATGCCCTTGCATTTGATGTATTTGATTGAGTGGTTTAAATTGCTTTTGCAAAAGAAATTAAAAATGGTTTTGAAGTAAAAGAAAAGAAAATTTGAAAATAAAAGAATTTAAAAAGTTGTAAAAATAATTTTTGGGAAGACTTACTAAAATTCCTCATTTTTACTTGAGTTGAAAAAGTATATTTGAAACCTCATTTGAATTTGACTTTGGTCATGTTTGAATTGACTTTAGTCTCCCTCTCTGTAACACCCTAAATTTTGCATATTTTTGAAATAGGAGAAAATGGTTAATTAAGCATTTTGTGGGAACTTGAACCTAGGAAAAATAATAAACTTTATTAAATTAAAAATAAATATAGGTCAACGACCATGAGTGTGCATTCATGCTGTTGCATAATATTTTGTATTGCTTGGTTGAAGTCGGGTTTCAAATTCAGTCGAAATTTCATTTTGAACATGCTTTTGAAAAATTAGAAAAAGAAAAAAATAAATTTCCTTTCTCCTTCCTCTGTTTCGGCCCGTAGGCCTGCTTCTACCGTGGCCCATTTCTTCCCCACGCCGGCCTGCTTCACTTCCTTCCCATAGCGGCCCACTCGGCCTTGTTCCAGCGCCAGCTTTCCTCTCCCTTTCCTTCCGCTCGGGCCGAAGCCTAGCTCGGCCTTTCTCCCTTGCGCGCCGCATCGCACGGCCTAGCCAAGCGCTCGGCCCAGCCAGACGCCCGTGCGCCTTCCCTCCACCCGCTGATAGCCCTGGCCACCGGTCAGGCCTTCTCCTTCCTCTCGCTCGTGTCTGGCTCGAATACGACCACGCCGTCGCAGTGCCCGCCTCCGCCACGAGCTCCGCTATGCCGTGTCGCTCAAGTAACCCCGCCCCCAATAGCCGCCGCTGCCGCCTCCCTATCCCATCTGCCGCAAGGTTTTTCACCCACGCAAGCCACAGCCACGCCTCGCCCTAGCGCCGCCATGACCGTCGCCGACCACCGAGCGTCGCACCGCCTCTATTGCCTTCCGCTCCTTGATTTTGGGTCCGGTGAGTCTGTCGTCGCTCCCTCTATCTCCCGGTGTTTTTTTTGTTGAACCGAGCATTTTTGGCCAAAAGCTGAAGCTCCGGTGAGCCAGCCATGCCGCCGCCGTCGCCCACTCGCCGCTGGCACTATTCCGGCATGACCTCTCTCTCTCTCTCTCCCGCCTAGTTGAATCCCAGCCATTCAGATCTAATCCAACAATCCTTAATCCAAGATACCCCTTCGCCGTTGATTTTTCAAAAGCCCCTTACAATTATTTCAGATGTAACCCGCAGTCCAAAGCGTGTTTTCATATTCTGTTTTCTATTTTTGAAAGCGTATTTTGGTTCGTTTAGATTGAAAATACGTTTCCAGCTATTTACAGTTTTGCCACTCAACTTGTTTTAGCCATAAAATCTCCGATTTGATCCGTTCAAGTTGCGTTAGGTTCATAATTAAGTAATCTACATGTTTATACTACTGTTAAGTAGGTTTTACACTTTTAAAATTCGAGGTTAGATTTAATCTATTATTTTACCATAGGAAAACTTGTTTAATTCATAACTTTTCCGTTTTAGCTCCGATTTTTGTGATCTTCGCATCTGTGTGTTCGTAGCGAGACGTAGATTCGTTTTCCAAACTTTTCATCTTAATTTTATGCTGTTGGTGTACTGTTCTAATCTATAGCTTTGTTTGCTTTGCATGATTGCTCTTCGATGCTTGTATGTTGCTGTGTTATCGAGTATAGATGGTGGGCAATTCGTGGGAGATCAAGGGTACGACTTTGACGAGCAGGACCAGTAGGAGTACTTTGCTCAAGGCAAGTATAGCATGGGATCATCCTTGTTTCCTATTCACTTTAATTCATTAAATTCATGTTGCATGTGTCACCTTGATAGGAATTTCCTAGAATTGAACTTTTACCTTGTCACCTACGGGATATGCATTAGAGTAGCTTTGCTAGTGCTCAATTAAACCATAATCTTGTAACTTGACTAATGGTATATGCAATAAACATTAAAATATGACTTTTTAGCAACTTGGAAACAGGGGGCTGGAGTATTTAGCTACTTTCTAAATGCTTCAGATTCCTCTCCCTAAGGACTTATCTGTAAGTGATCATTCAGGACTTAAAGTATAGCTGTGAGGGCTACATGGCTTTAGCTTTAGCTCAGTATGAGGACCTTTTCTAGCTTGTTAGAGGTTACCTTTATTAGCGTAAGAATGGCTTGCCAAATCGGGTATAGGATAACCTTTATCCCCTTGTGTATAGGCTACGTGTCATTGTCCCATCGTGAAGGGGTGTTTCTACATCTGTTTCCCGAGAGAATCTAATGGCCCTAACTTGTTAGACGAACCTTTGAAAGGCTTCATAGTGAACCCTGCTGACCTTCCTTGTAAGTGGGTCAAGAGATTAGCTACCTTGGACGTTCGTAGCGAGACGTAGATTCTTTTTACAAACTTTTCATCTTGATTTTATGTTTGGTGTACTATTCTAATTTAGATCTATTGTTTGCTTCATGTGTGATTGCATAGATGTTTGTGTGGTGCTTTATGATCATGTCCAGTCGGTGAGCTTTATGCGTTGAACCAAGAAGCAGATCTTTGAAGATTTGGATTGGAAGAAGGATCTAATTTTAAGGCAAGTATAGCATGGGATCATCCTTGTTACCTATTCATCTTTAATCATTTAATTCATACTGCATATGTCTACCTTGACTGCCACTAAGGATTTTCTAGTACTTTGTACTTTGTGCCTTGTCACCTATGGGTTATTGCATTGGGTAGCTTTGCTAGTGCTCAACTAAAGACCATGATCTTGTAACTTGACTAATGGTATATGCAATAAACATTAAAAGATACTTTTTAGCAATATGGGATCAGGGGGCTAGAGCTTTGGGGTTGTTTTATGGTGCTCTAGATTCCTCTCCCTAAGGACTTATCTGTAAGTGATCATCTGGGACTTACAGTACAGCTGTGAGGGCTACATGGCTCTAGCTTTAGCTCAGTATGAGGACCTTTTCTAGCTTGTTAGTGGTTACCTTTATTGGCGTAAGAATGGCTTGCCGAATCGGGTATAGGACAGCCTCTACTCTTATATGTATAGCTACGAAGGAATTGTGCCATTTGATAGGGGGGTTCCTATATCTGTTTGCCGAGTGAATCTAATAGCCCTAATTTGTTAGACGAACCTTTGAAAGGCTTCATAGTGACCCCTGCCTGCTCACCTTGGAAGTATTTTGGGAGTAATTAACCCGGGCATATGGGCATCATGACTCATAGTGAAAGTGTACAACCTCTATAGAGTGTAAAACTAGTATATCAGCCATGCTCATGGTCACGAGTGGCCTTGGAACATTTATGGAATAGATGAACACTAAGTAATATCTGTTTATGCTATTCATTATTCATGTTTACATTTGATCATGTGTTTTGCATTGGGAATTGAAACAACTTGTTGCTACTCTTAAGCTAAAATTGTGACAACTAAAAGTTGAATGTTGTTAAACCTGTGTCAAGCCTTTTGAGCCTCATGAACCCCGTGTTACACTTGTTGAGTACGACATGTACTTACGCTTGTTTATTTTCACTACTTGGATAAAAATCCTGGATGGGTAACAGATGGCTTTGGGTATGATGATTTTCCTGAGGACTACTAGACTTGTGGTCAACTAGTCGACGTCCCTGTGAAATGGAGCTTCCGCGAGAGATCTTTTATTATTTCCGCTATATTTATGTGATAACTCTGTCTTATTCATGATGTAATAAACACTTGTGATGGTACTATTCATAATTTGTCGGTGTGACTGATCTCTGGGCGCACATAAGATTTTGCACTCCATTTTATCCTTAAAATTGGGTGTGACACTCTCCCTCTCTTTCGGCCCAGCCCGGCCACTCTCTCTTCCTCAGCCTATTTCTCTCTCGCCGGCCTAGCTGGCCGTTGGCCTTCTCCTCTCCTCCCTGCTAGGGCCAAAGCCCAGGTCGGCCGGCTCCCGCGCCCGCTCTGCGCTGGCCCATCTCCCACGTCTGCTCCGCAACGGCCCAGCTTCGCTCCGGCCTAGTCGCGCCGTGCCATGTTCCTCCTCCATGTCACTAACAGCGCTGGCCCACCTGTCAGGTCTCCTTCCTCCTCAGTCTCATGTATGACTCGGACATCTCCGCGTCGCCACCGTCCGTGGCCGCTACGCCTTGGCGCCGTGACGCCCAAGCCACCTCGACCCCCATAAATACCACCGTGCACGCCGCCTCCAACCCTATCTCCAGCGCCGCAGTTCCCTTTGCTAATGTCGCCATGCAGCCATATCACTAAGCGCCGCTGTGAGAGCCGCCGCCTCATCGAGTCCTATGGCCACCTTGCTCCTTCTTCACCACCAAAGTATCCCTAGGTGAGACCGTCATTGCCCCATCTCTCTCCCGGACCTTCCTGTTCGAAAAAACATGCACCGTAGGCCATAGACCGATGTCTCCGGTGAGCTCCTCGCATCACCGGCCATGGCGCCGCCGCGCCTGTCCTGTCCGACCGGCCACCGTCGCCTCCTTCACCGCCCGATCTGAGCCATCCAATTCTAATCCGATGATCCCAGATGGAAGATACCCCTTCATCTTGGAATTTTGCAAAAGAGCCCTTACAATTACTTGAGGCCTAACCCGCGGTCCAAAACGTCTTTCCTGATTCCATTTTCTCCTTTTGGAAGCGTATTTTATTTTGGTTAAGTCTAAAATACGTTTTCAACTATTTACAAATTTGCCATTGATTTTGTTTTAGCCATAATTTCTCCGTTTTAACTCTGATTTGACCCGTTCAAATTGTGTTAGGTTCATAATTTCATGGTTTAACCTCTAATTTGAATAATAATTATGCAACTGGGTTTTATAAATAAAATATGATTTGTTTTACTTTAGTATTATATTTCAAACTTAAATTTGACTTAATTTATATTATCTATAAAATATCTTATATATGTTTTTATATAATTAAAACACATGAAGCAAATGGTTTTATGAGTAGATCTATCAATAGATGTATCTTTTTCATCGTAGCTCCGATTAGTGTGTTTTTTGTGTCTTTGCATTCGTAGCGAGACGTAGATTCATTTTACAAACTTTTCATCTTGATTTTATGTTTGGTGTACTGTTCTAATTTAGATCTATTGTTTGCTTCATGTATGATTGCATAGATGTTTGTGTGGTGCTTTATGATCATGTCCAGTCGGTGAGCTTTATCCGTTGAACCAAGAAGCAGATCTTTGAAAATTTGGATTGGAAGAAGGATCTAATTTTAAGGCAAGTATAGCATGGGATCATCCTTGTTACCTATTCATCTTTAATCATTTAATTCATACTGCATGTGTCTACCTTGACTGCCACTAAGGATTTCCTAATACTTTGTACCTTGTGCCTTGTCACCTATGGGTTATTGCATTGGGTAGCTTTGCTAGTGATCAACTAAAGACCATGATCTTGTAACTTGACTAATGGTATATGCAATAAACATTAAAAGATGCTTTTTAGCAATATGGAATCAGGGGGCTTGAGCTTTGGGGTTGTTTTATGGTGCTCTAGATTCATCTCCCTAAGGACTTATCTGTAAGTGATCATCTAGGACTTACAGTATAGCTGTGAGGGCTACATGGCTCTAGCTTTAGCTCAGTATGAGGACCTTTTCTAGCTTGTTAGAGGTTACCTTTATTGGCGTAAGAATGGCTTGCCGAATCGGGTATAGGACAACCTCTATCCCCTTGTGTATAGGCTACGTGTCATTGTCCCATCGCGAAGGGGCGTTCCTATATCTGTTTACTGAGTGAATCTAATGGCCCTAACTTGTTAGATGAACCTTTGAAAGGCTTCATAGTGAACCCTGCCAACTTTCCTTGGAAGTGGGTCAAGAGATTAGCTACCTCAGGCGAAAGGGTAAATCACGACTCACAGTGAAAGTGTACAACCTCTGCAGAGTGTAAAACTGATATATCAGTCGTGCTCACGGTCACGAGCGGCCTTAGAACATTTAAGGAATAGATGATCACTAATGGTTAATGATGATGAACACAGATGATACTAATGATGAATATGCTCATTAATGATTACTCTTTATGCTATTCATTATTCATGTTTGCCTTATCATGTGTTATTGGGCTTATGATAAACTTGTTGCTACTTAATTGCTAAAATCATGACTCATTAAAAGCTTACCGTAGTTAAACCAGTGTCAGCCTTTTGAGCATAAACAATTATATTTATTGAACCCCATGTTATATTTATTGAGTACGACATGTACTTATGCTTGCTTTATTTTTTTCAATTATTTGGATAAAAATTCTGGATGGGTACCAGATTGGTAGAGTTTAGAGGAATTAGGCTTGTAATCAACCAGTCAGTTGTCCCTGTGGATTTGGAGTCTTCACCCAAAGATCGGAGCTGTCTTTCCACTGTTTGCTATCTAAGGTTATATTCTATATACTAAGTACGTTATATATTGAGCATTGTCTATTGATATTACCCTTATTTGTAGCTATATGTGAGATTTCACTTCCTAGGCTCACATATGGTGTGTATCTAGTTTTGTTCTTAAAATCGGGTGCTACATGGGGTCAACCCAAACTATGGCGAAGAAGGCTCTAACCCACTCATCCACATATAATCTAAACCTACAAATCATCTCCTCTAAGCCAGGCAAATAGGTGCTACACCATGCTGCCTCACAAAGTGTCGGCTGCCCTAGACAGGTACCTCAGGTCAAGTACTCTGTGAGGTCTCAAACCAATCCTCTCTAGGACCTGAGCCTTGTAGAATGGCTCCTGAATGGTCATGCTGAAGAGTGGTGAAGGTGTAGGCTCTCTCTCCTCTAGGAACCACTGAGCAACAGGTACGTTCCTAAAACGTCGAACCCAGCCAGCTGTAGCCTTGTGAAGGTCTATCAGCCGAGGGTCATCCTTAACCTACTCAACCCCCTGCTCGTCACGCTCTGTGAAGCGTGGTCTGCATGGAGTAGGTGGTAACTCCTCCTGCTGACGCTGACTCTCCATCGGGTGTACAGTGGTGTGTACACAAGACGAACGACAGAGCTGTGGAGTCTCTTTCTGTTGTGGCTAAGCAGTCTAAGTCTCTGATCCACCAGCTGAACTGCCAATCCTCAAAGGCCCACCGCTGCAACCTCTCTCTGTCATACCCGATTTTAACAACAAAACCAGATACACGCCATATGTGAGCCCAGAAAGTCAAATATCACATATAGCTACAAATAAGGGTAATATCAATAAACAATGCTTAAATACATAGCGTATTAGTATAAAGAATATAACCTCAGAGTATAGACAGCGGAAAGACAACTCCGATCTTCAGGCGAAGACTCCAAATCCACAGGGACAACTGACTGGATGATCACAAGCCTAATTCCTCCAAACTCTAGCAATCTGGTACCCATCCGGGATTTTCATCCAAATATTTGAAAAGTAAAGTACATATCGTACTCAACAAATATAACATGGGGTTCATGAGGCTCAAAAGGCTGACACTGATTAACTGTGATTAGCTTTTAGTGAGTCATGATTTTAGCAAAGGAGTAGCAACAAGTTTATCACAAGCCCATAAACACATGATCAGGTAAACATGAATAATGAATAGCATAAACAGTAATCATTAGTGAGCATCTTTATCATCAGTATCATCCATGTTCATCATCATTAACCATTAGTGATCATCTATTCTGTAAGGGTTTCAAGGCCGCTCGTGACCGTGAGCATGGCTGATATACCAGTTTTACACTCTGCAGAGGTTGTACACTTTCACTGTGAGTCGTGATTTACCCTTTCGCCTGAGGCGGCCAACCTCTTGACCCACTACCAAGGAAGGTCGGCAGGGTTCACTATGAAGCCTTTCAAAGGTTCGTCTAACAAGTTAGGGCCGCTAGGTTTCTGTGGCCTGCGAATGTAGAGCTCCCTTTTCGACAGGCACAATGACGCGCAGCCTATACACTGACGGACAGAGGCCGCACTATATCCAACCTGGAACACACCCCTCTTGCGCCATAAAGGTAACCACTAATAAGCTAGAAAAGGTTCTCATACTGAGCTAAAGCCAGAGCCATATAGCCCTCACAGTTGTACTGTAAGTTCCGGATGATCACTTACAGATAAGTCCTTAGGGAGAGGAATCTAGAGCACCATAAACAGCCCAATGCTCTAGCCCCCTTGTTCCATGTTGATTAAAAGCATCTTTTAGTGTTTATTGCATATATCATTAGTCAAGTTACAAGATCATGGTTGTAGTTGAGCACTGGCATCATACTACCCAATGCAATACCCCATGGTGACAAGGTACAAGTACAAAAGACTAGGATATCCTTAGTGATAGTCAAGGTAGACACATGTAGTATGAATTGAATGATTAAAGGTGTATAGGACAACGAGGAAGATCCCATGCTATACTTGCCTTAAAACACCGATCCTTCGGTAAGCTTTAATCTTCAACGTTCTTCTTCTTGATTCAACACGTAAATCTCACCGACTCAACGTAATTATAAAGCATCCATACAATCATACACGAAGCAAACAATAGAACTAAATCAGAACAGTACACCAATCATTGAAAAATAAGTAAAAGAGTTTGAAACACGATTCTACGCATCGCTACGAACACACAGTCGCAAGAAGCACGCTAATCGGAGCTATGATCTGAAAAAGATACATCTACCGAAAGATCTACTTTATACGTGGAAAAGAAAACTATAGGCTTCATTCATTTTAAATATATATAAGATATTCTATAGATAATATAAATTGAATTAAGTCAAATTTAGATTTGAATTATAAAACTAAAGTAAAACAAATTATATTTTATTTATAAAACCTAGTTGCATAATTGTTAATCAAGATATGATTTAAACGATGAAATTTTAGAAATAGTAATATGGTAAACACTATTACTAACGCGTAGATCTCGTCGCTATGAATCTGACGCAACTAGAATGGGCTTAAATGGATCTAAAACGTAGAAGATATGAAATAAACAAGATTTCCTTTAATAAAATAATAGATTAAATCTAATCACGAATTTTAAAAGTTGAAAACACATCTAACAGTAGTATGACCATTTAGGTTATGAAATTACGAACCTAGCGCAAGTTGAACGGATCAAATCGGAGTTAGAACGAAGAAACGGTGGAGATCCATTATTGATTGTAAGTGGTGTATTTCTATAGTATTGTTGGATTTGTTTTTCTATAAGAAAACGGTCATAAAACATATACGTGATGTCATGTGATGTCATCAAGCTAATTGGAACAGCTAACTAGAGCAGCGCACGGAGCACGCACGGTGCACGGCAACAACTGATGATCGTATAGGAGCTCAACAGAGCTAGCAAGGTGTAGGTCAAGGAGGGAAAACTAACCGGAGGCGTGCGGAGGTCCTCACCGATGCCAGATGAGGAACAGCGATGTCGGCATTGAAGCAGACAGCGGTGAGATCGGGTTTCACAAGCGGGCTCCTCCAACTGATCGGAGATGCTGCATCACATGAGGATGGAGATCGGCAGATTGGCATTGACAGATATTCAGCATGTAAATCACGTACGTGGACAGAGTCTCCATGGTTACTGTATATGATAAGAAGCAATAGCATCAGCAACCGGAGAAGCCAACAGAGAAGATAGACAAGAGCTCATCGTGCGGGTGTTTCTTATTACCAAAACACTGTGATGATGAACTCGGCATGGATCGGGGCGCCTTGAAATTTGCAGCGACATCGAGTGCTGGAATGTGGATGCAACAATTCTCCGGTGGTGGCGTCGATCGGTTTGCTCTGGCGTTGCCTGGCTTGTTACAGGTCGCGACTACACGGCAACAATGGAGCAGGATGGCGCAGCTCGGTCAGGGCAGGGCTCGGAGAAACGTAGAAGATAGATGGAACAAGAGTGTTGCGTGGGGCACTTACCGATGGCCGAGAAGCAGCGAGGATGACCGGGCTAGGCAGCGCGGCGGCAACGGCGACGGCGACGGCGAGGGAAGGAGGGAAAAATATAATTTACTATACGAGGGATTTCCCAAACTAGGGGCTCTCCATACGCTAGTTTTTTGGTGTGCTTTGCCCAAGGGATTGGTAGATATATATAGGGAGAAAAACTCCCCATATCCCCGTTAACTAGCGATATGGTACTAATTGATGTTTCACCCTCCACATTTACTAATGGACCTAAATAATCATTAAAGCCCATTAGTAAAAAAATACATGGGCCTTTAGGATTTATTAGGATTATTGCACATGGTCTTTGAGCGTTGGAAAAAATGAGAGATTTATTATTTTCAGAATTAATTAATTTCGTGGATAAAATAATTCCAGAAAAGTCTAGAATTATTATTTAAGCCGCGAAAAATACTCCGAAAGCTCTGAAAATTCGGGAAAAATTCACAGAGACGTTGTGGAACACGAGGAACCCAAATAAAGTATTTTGAGCCCATGATAAGATAATTTGGAGCATCAAAAAATTAAATTATGCTCACAGACAAGTAGGAACAAGTTCCAGAAAAAGCTGGAAAAATTCCCGAGAAGTTCGTAGAGATTGATTGACGGACGAGGAACTGAAAAGAGTGATTTGTGTTACAAAGAAAACATTTTAGGAAGCTCTGAACGAAAACTTGAGCCGAGAAACAAAGAATTTGACTGTAGAAAAAGATAAAGACGTGCCGGAGAAGGAAAATCGACCTACTAACGCATTTTAAAGACTTTGTTCACTCTTAACACACAAAGAAGCAACAAGCAAACATCACATCATCCAAACGCCCATCAAAATTAGAAAACTTTGAAAATTCACATTTTTCCTATAACTAAATTTGCGCTAGCTCAAACTAAACTTGGTAAATTTTTTCCAAATATTAAAATAATTCATTTTATTTAGTGTTTTCTTTGCACAACCCAAAATCAAAAATTTTGGGGTGTGACACTCTCGGATCTCTCGGCCGCCGCTGCTACTACAAGTGCATGGTTAACCTCTCGGTGCTGCCTTTTCGCTTCTTAAGCTGCTCCATCACCTTGGCCTTGCCCTTGTCCCTTGGCATACGAGGACGCTCCTAACCATCAACATCCCCACCCGAAGGAGGTATCGGACCCGTACACTTTGTACGAGCCATAGCACCACTGAGAAACTCCCCCTATCTCTAGCTGTCCCTGCAAGAACCATTGCTAGAAAACCACTACCAATAGATAAACTACCCCTGACAAGCTAAGACTCCCCCTGACTCAAGTCACACCCAACTATCACTCAAGAGGCTTGGCCTCTGTTCCGTACTCATGGGCTTGGCCTTGAATGAAACTGCTATTGACAACTGCCTCACACAAACTAACACGTTGCACCATAGATTAAGACGGTATATATAAGCATACATGGACTAGGGAAGAGTTAATCCTAATGGAAGCAAAGCACAGATAGGAAGGAAAATGGACAACATGGCTTTCTACCTTGCAACTGTGATGATCTAGATTTAGCAGAAAATAAAAGACATCACGGAGCCGACCCAATCATCTACAGCACGTAAAAGTGACAGAAAAGAGTGAGCACAGGCAAACAGCAACTGTTGGGGCATTTTATCAAACACCTTGGGGGCACCCTCCTGAGCGGAAGGGGGAAATGCCATCTAGCCATATACTAACACATATTGATGCAATAGATAACCATAGTTCATTATGCATTTAGCTCTGCAAAGGGATGCATAAGGGCCTGCCTTGAGCTAAGTCTGTTGACTCATCGTCGGGTTCCACTGCTTGAGGTTCTTTCTCAACCATGGCCTCTTTGGGAACGTCGTCACCTATACATGCATGATGCTTGATGAGTATAATGCATAAAGTAAATGACATGATATGCTATGCAATGATGTTACTTAATTTGCATTGGATCATATGCACTAAGTGTTTCAATGTAGCATAGTTGAGCTATCGGTTTGGTCTATCGGACAGTCCGGTGTAACTATCGGACAGTCCACTGGTTCAGGGACTTAGTGAAAACAGGGTAGCTGGGCCATTGAACCCTCTGTGGTGACTCATGGACTCTCCAATACCAAGCCTATGCTTTTGGGAAACTTTATTATTCTCTACTATAAATCAACGGAACATTCCGTTGTGGCGACGGACCATCCGTCATATTAGGTCTATAGGGTACTTGTCTGCTAAGTGTTTAGGTTTAGTGGAATGTTCCACCAAGGGTGATGGATCCTCCACTAGGAACTAGCTGCTCTCAGGTTTCCCTAAAATTCATGTTTATATTTCAGCAAACACTTCGGTGTAACTGACAAACTCTCCGACGAGGTAAGTCTGTAGCTTTGGGGTCTCCATGAATTGGACAACTGTTATGACAAGTGGGGCCAGGTTGAATTCTAAAGTGACACCTCACAAACTCTGCATGGGATGGACTTGACGTACTGTCCGGGAGTCTTGGCAAACTCTCTGGTGAGTGTGGAATTTAACTGATCGAGGCTGAACTCTGTCAAGTCATGTAGATGAGTTGACGGATTATCCGGTGGTGGCGGCGGACTCTCCGTCAAAACAACAGTGAGCAGACTGAAAGCGGATTTCAGCACAAGATGGTTTCTTAATTTGAATTTCAAATGCAAATGTTGATCAAGATGCTTATGCTCATTGACATGTCAAGACCAGGTCATGACACAAAGATTCAGCATGTGGACTGTGCCGAGTGGAGATGGGAGGGGGAGATGTCATGTGCCTAAATCAGGGGCCCAACGTCGGGCCAATCGGGCCAAGAGGAACCCGTGACCCAACCCTGGCTGACCCAGACCCCTGGTGCGCACGACCAGGGGGTGGGCCACCACCGCTCTGCCAAATTCCTGATATCGGAAGCAATCCAGAATAAAAAAGAGGAAAGTCAGAAAAAGTAGAAAAATAAATAAGAGATTTTCTTAGATTAAATAGATTAGGACTTATTAGGAAATAAATAGTTTTACCTGTAATGAAAGCAGTACAAATCTATAAGGACTCTTTTTCTAGTTTCTTGGAGGATAAGTTTAGATTGCTTAGAGCATCCCCAAGAGTTCCCAATAAAGCCTCCCAATTTATGATTTTTGGCAAGAATAGAAAAATACCCATCTCCATGAGTTCACAATCCTACCTCCCAACTTTTGGCACTTGGAAAAAATCACCGAACGCGTGGATATATCTGCGCGTCTTCCACGCGCATATCGGTCTGCCAATCTAAGGTGAAAGGGCGTGGAAAAGAATAAAGAGTAGGAAATAGTTCCTGATGCAAATGTACAAGAGAGAAAGAATATATAAAAGCGGTTAGGATAATTTAGAAATAGTATAGGATTCCTGATGTAAAATTGTGTTTTATATTTTAGGAGTGCCTTATTGGAAACTGTGGGACATGAGTCTTATTTATTCCTCCCAATACTCTTTGGCTAGTTGGAAAACTCCATGGTTTTGGGAAGAAATTCTTGGGAACTCTTGGAAATGATCTTAGGGGCTAAGTCTCCTAGGATTATAAATAGAGGGGTGATGTAACATTTCAATCTTAGGCAAAAGAAATAATCTATTCCCCTATCCCCCCCTCTCTCTCTACCACCGATGCCTCCCTTTCCCTCTCTCCCTTGCACTCATGCCCCTGCCCCTGCCGCATGCCACCACCCTGCCTTGAAGGTCGCTACTAGAACCTCCCCCACGCCCGGCGCAGCGGCACCGCTGCCCCTCACCGCTGCTGCTCCATCACCCGAGGCCACCCCAATCAGCCCCATGAAAGGATCATCACACGGTAGGATTTAACTGTTGTGAGAAATTTTAGATTAGGCCAATTCAACTCCCCCTCCTTCCTTCTGGAGCTATTTCATTGGAGGCATGATGAAGCCCGGTGACGATGAGATGTGGTAGCCTCTTTCTAGGTGTGTTTGTGAATCCAGTTGTGTGCAGGTGGCAATGTCTTGGTGGCAGGGGCTAAGGTCTGTCATGGAGAATCAAAGCTGTTTTGTTGCTTTTGCACCAAAACTTGGCAAGGATTCATGTGTTAGGGCTTTGATGTGTTAGGGCTACTGGATCGGCAGTTGTGTGGCTGTAAGAGTGTGTTGTGTTGTTGTTTGAACTTCTATTTTCTTACTTGAACGATAGAGCTCCTGCCTTTTTGTTAAAAAAATAGGTGCGAGTAAGGAATATTTCATCTAATTTCTTACAACACCTTTAATAATCATGAAGTTGAACTCCTCGAAAATAACTGAACTTCTTTCTTAAATAAGTTATATACGTACTCACAAAAGTCAGGGATAAAAGTTATATACATACTCACAAAATTCAGGGATAAAGTTTAGAAGGTTAGTTTTCACTGGGCACGATATAGCCAAACTATAAATTTTCATTTTGATCCTAATATTGACAGGCATGAGAAAACATGAATTAATTAATTCATCAAAAGTGAAAGCAAAAAATGTTTAGTCGACTCATCCATGTTAGAAGTGAAGGTAAATGAACAAGATTGGAAGAACTATTGCTTTCATTGATCTTTGAAATATATTTATACAACTGAAGGGGTGTCACGATGGGACACGACTGTTTCCAAAAGATATGCCCTTGGGGACTAAAACTAACTATCTAATCCTATCCACTAATCTGGTGCTTGATGGATGAGATCACTCATGAAGAGACGCATGTTCGTCTGTAGACGCCTGTTCGCGTATAGGTGTTGTTTCACAACACTCCCCCTTGATCGAATCTTCCTTAAGATCAATGCAGTTGTAAGCTAAAATTCCTCGAAAAACCCTATGGGAAAAATATGAGGAATATATGGATATGCCATAAAAATTCCTTTAAACCTTATTGGAAAATAAGGAGAAAATAGCATATTTGTTTGTGTGGTTTAAATAAACCACTATGTCATTGGTATCCCATTAAAAACCCTAGTGGGGAAAAAATATTGGAGATACGACATAAAGATAACTCCCCCAAAAACCTTTTAGGAAAAATATGAGGATCAATATAAAGTGATATGCCGCTAAAACTCCTATAAAAACCCAGTGGGAAAATTAAAAGAAAATATGACGACATATTATTGGTATTGCCTCTTGGATATCTCACATGAAAAACCTTTTCATGGAAAAACCATGGATGAGTTGCGAGGACAATATGTGTCTTTGTTATTTCCCACAAAAACCCCTGATGGGGAAAATAGAAAAGATGACACATGCTTATGTTAATATTACCTCATTAAAAACTTTAACAAGAAACCTTGTGAGTAAAACTTATGAAAGAAAAGAGTATAATATGATACTGGTACAGGTTAGCATGTAAGAGATGTCTCCCCCCGATCCTTGCAAATTTTGAAGTCACCGCATACCAATCTTATGTACAAATTTTGAAACATAGATGTTGGTAAGGACTTAGTAAATAGGTCAGTGAGATTATCGCATGACTTGATTTGCAAGATTTTTATCTCCCCTGCTTTCTCGTAACTCATGGGGATAAACCAGCTTAGGGGCAATACTCTCATGTAACATGTTTGCATCTATGTAACATAAGCAAAATTATCTTTATAGATAATTGTAGGTGATTCAATCAAACCATTACCACATGACTTTTGTATGTGGTTAATCATTCTACGAAGTCATACACATTCATGTGATGCTTCGTATAGAGCAATAGTTTCAGAATGATTAGTAGTGGTCGCTGTCAAAGTATATGTTGACGGTCACTAACATCAATTATAAACCATCAACATAACCTGCATTTATATTTAATTCCATCACCAAACAAAGGTATAGGGGTTTAAACTAACAAATTCCATGAGTTTTGGTGAATCTGTATTTTCTGCAGGGATTATCCAGAAAACCGTCAAGGCGGACCTACATGTCAGAATTAATCGTGCTTATCCACCGCGAAACGGGCACCAGAAGGTTCCAGAGGACACCACACCGAAGCAGGAGCGGAGGGGCTAATATGTGGGGCTAGCTGGCCCCATCTATAGGCCGCTCGACCTCTGGGCCCACCTATCATCCTCTGCCTCGTTATGTTAGTTCTCCACTGCCACCTAGGTTGCATCTACGCCGTTCTTTAAGTCAGTTTGATCCAAGGGCTCCTGTTGGATGCTCTGGCCTATATATATCAGCCCTTGCCCCCCTCCCTCAATAGATCCCTGAAACCCTAATTCATATATTAGGATCAGAGCCAGCAATCAAGAGAAGATTAGTCCTCCATAGGATCTAGTCTTATAAATAGAATAGTGAGATAGAGAGTGTGGAAAGAGTTTGGAGGAGATGCCGGCCTATCGGTGCTCACTCTACGGCTTGTACCTTGGCGAATCAAAGTTCTACTTGAGCTTGCTTCTGAGGATTCTCTGGTAATCAACTTCTAATTCAAGTAAGCATCATGTTTATATTGCTCATCAGGTTCACAACTCTTAGAGTGCTTTAATCTATAGGACGCTCTAGGTTAAAGTAGTAATTGTAGGTGTAAGCGTGGTGCTTAGACCGTGTTACTTGTGGATGTACCCTATATTCTAGCTCGGTGGTAGCTCGCGAGGGTGACTCTTATAGCCTCATTGAATCCTCTGTAGTCCACTTCCCATTTGGAGGCCTAGCAGGATTTAGTTACAATAGGAAACATACTCTGCTTGTGCTTCCCTTAGCAATATCCCCAGTTGAACAATAGATGACATAGATTACCGAAGTTAGAACTAGAAGACCTTTGTGATCTCCTCTATACTCCTATTATCTTAAGCCTTGTTGCTACTCCTAGTTAAGTTAGACTATAGTTAGTCTCGCACGTTTCCCTATGGATACGATACTTGGAAGACCTCCGGGTGAAAGCTACAGTGGTATCCGTACGCTTGTGGATTTATCTATGTGCGTTAAAATATGCCAACAAGCTTTCTGGTGCCGTTGCCAGGGAAACAGTTGTTGAATTATCTACAAGCCTAGCTTAATATTTTATCTTTTGTTCTTTCTTTTGTTTTACTTTTTTCATTTAGCATGGATTCCACTCCTATCTATCAATATGCTAAACCCACGAGCGCAAGCCTAAAGCCACCTGAATCCTCAGACCCTATCATAACACCTAGTTATGAGTTGCGCCTAGTATTTAATAAAACGGATTCGGGATAAATCCTTACATGGAGAAGGGCGATGAAAATCCATACTCACACCTACGAGAGTTTGAACAAACCTATGCATGCTTGCGTATCGCTGGCATGTCTGACAAAACCTTAAGATGGAAGTTGTTTCTGTTCTTTTTATGGGAAGAGCTAAACAATGGTACAATCTAGCCGTAGGAAGTATGCAAGGATATTGAGAAACATTATACTCTAAATTTTGTTTATGTTTCTTTCCCATCTCTAAGGTAGTCAGCCTTCGAAAAGAGGTTCTAAATTTTAGGCAACTAGAAGAAGAATCTCTTAGTACATCATGGGATCATTTTAATGAACTAATCATCACTGGCCCAGACCTTGCCATTCAAGACCCTGTACTTCTTCAATATTTTTACACTGGGTCTTAGCAAGGATTCCAAGGGAATCCATTAATGCAGCCTCTAGAGGAGCTTTCCTTCATTTGTCTGCTAGTGAAGCAAGGGCTATGCTTGATAGAATTAGTGGAAAGACTCCTTGCACTAGCATTCATTATGAACTCCTCGGAGAAGAGAAGGAATCCTCTCTGAAACAAGAAGAGGAAGTTCTGATAGCCAAATCACAACCATTCCGATCCCAAGATTTAGTTATCAATCCCCAAACCACCAATAACCCAAAATCCCCCAAAAGAAGAAGGAATTCCACCTTTGGAAATCCCTGTTGAGATTAAGGATGACCTCTTTGGTGCTAATTTTGGGAGAGCATTAAATTCTCATAAGAGACCTTCAAGCGAGTATAATTCAAATCCTCTCTAGAAGGGATCTCTTAGAAAGCATCCTTATTCTCATGTGGGACTTTGGAAAGAATTCAAGGATGGCATGTCTAGTGATGCCATAGAAGGAGAGCCAAGCCATTTAGAATTCAAGGATGGCATGTCTAGTTTGGAATATGTTCATACATCTTTTAAATTAACCATGGAGCTTAGTTTAGGGGTGCTGATCATACTTCCAAAGGATTTTAAATTAAGCATGGTGCTTAGGTTAAAATGCCATCCTGAATCAAATTAGACGTGGTGTGTAGGTTGATTTTTGAACCAAGAATATGTTATAGAAGATACTAGTCATTTTGTTGGACTAACCCTATGCAGGAAACTTTTAATTCAATATTGGTAAGTCACGAGATGAATTCAAATTAGAGATGAAGCAAGACACAACTCATTCATTATAGATGTAAGAACTACATACCTCATTCAACATGGATGAAAGAACTATAAGTACCAAAGTTCATTCACTTTGTCTTTTGCTGCAAGTTACCTTTGCCTTGAGCCATGCTTGTATAAAACATGATCCCTATACTAAAGTAATCCCAAAACCATCTTTTCATTAGCATAGAGGGAAATTACAAAATTTTGGACAAACAACCCATGTTTCAAAATTGTATATTCCTTCGGGTATGTGTCTTCCACTAATCCTTTGCAGGCATAAAACAATGAGTGAGGAAAAAGGTCTAACAAAGTGTTAAAAAATCAAAGAGCAAAAAGATGGCATGACAAAAGGATGAGAAAGAAAGGGTGCAATCTAGGAGACAAGAAGCTCATGAACATCTCAAGATGCGAGGCTAGCCGAAAAAGGAAAACTTCAAGCAAAAGGGAAGGACCATCACGAGTCATCTACCCTTCGTCATATGGTGACATCACACATCAATGACAAAGGTAATCTCCTAAGGTAAATGGTCATCATTTAAGAAGTTTTTCCTTGATTCTGGTAGGCACACAAATAAGAAAAAAACATGTTTGAGTTACAGTTCTACTTGATCTAACCTGATTAACTCAACATGTTTAGTTCTTCAAGCTTGTTCCTAGCACCACTCTCTTGTGACCACAGTCTTAACCAAATAAACTAAAAAAATGCACATCCTATCTCTAGAAGCTGATAGTCATAATCATGTAAAGATTGATACATTATGCATAGATAGACAATCCTTCCATAGGTTAAGCAACTCAATTTTTTCTGCCAAATGAACTTAAATGCTACATTCATGCTCAACCTTCAGATCTTACCACCTATGTTATAATTGAACACAGCACTTAACATCAACTTCATCTTGTTCAATGTGCCTAAGGTTAGAGAAGAATAAATAAAGTTTTGGTTCTGTTGGTGTTTTTCCACCAACAGAGCCCATGCACTTGATCTCTACCTTGTTTTATAGCAGGACACACTTCAAGAAAAATGTGTAGGAGTTAGTCAATTCCCCAATTTCTATAAGTGAAGATCCTAAACTTGTCAAACCAAAATCAAAACTCAAAACCAAGACAGATTTGGTGGAAGAAGGTGACATCACCATTAGAGGCATCATCATAAGAATCTTCGTCTTCAGAACAAACCAAGGTATCAATGAACTTCACTTCACAAGAAGAAGTCCGGTACGAACGACTGACAATACCGAACCCTCACCGAAAGAGCTAGCTTAGGGGAGAAGCACTCCCGTGTATCCAGGTAAGTATTCTTTCTCCTTTTGTTTTTTATTTTAGTTTCTTTTTAATAGTTAAGAAAATGATGAATGAAACAAAATAAAAAGTTATCTTTATAATAAATATATATAGCTATAGTAATAATGTGTGATCTAGTAAAATTAAAAACAAAATAAAAGGTGTGTCTAGTTTGCTTTAATTTATTTTTAAGAGTTGAATAAATAAAGAGGACTCAGAATAATCTCTTGAATGGAAATGATGAATAGTTGCTCTGTTGTACTTCCTTTCAAGTACCTAGTTTTCAGCCTTGAATTCTCCCGAGTTTTGGATAAGATTGTTTTGATATAAGGATTTGCTCTGAACTTAAAACTCATGGGTAGCATATGCTTGATCTAAGTCTAGGTAATTGATGGATATGATATAAGAAGGTCTGAGCTGCTGTTTATCTTGTTCCAAGTGACACTAAAGTTCGAGAGATTTATCTTTTGAAAAACACAAAAATGCTATATTATGAGTTCCTGTATGACAAAGCTTGAATTTCCACCAGAGTCATACATGTTATTTAGGCTAGGAAACTTCCACATGTATGCTGCATGCTTTTGCATTGAGTTTTGTCAAGCTTTGTTGACCCTTATGAGAGGTTTGTCATGCTCTTAAAATCAAGATCATGTACACACCACCCACATATGCACTACTCCAAAACTGGGGGTAGACGCAAAAACATGCCTTCCATCTAGATCCACCCAAAAATGTTCTACTCCTACACTGTGGCTGAACACAAAAACATGTTTATTTGGTTTTCATCCACCAAATAAATGCTCCAAATTCTTGTTGCTATCTCTCAAAAGTTTTGTTGCGGAAAAGAGGCATGGGGCTATGCAAAAGTTATTCATAAAAAAAGGAAAGAAAAGAGAAAAAAAGAGTTGAGAAAAAAATGGACAAGTGTCTGAGATATCTAAAATAATGGGTACTTAGATGCCCGCCTAAAAAAAGAGATGAATAAGATAGCCCCTGCTCTCTAGCAAGTGTTTCCAAGTTTCAAAAGAGAGATAAGTTTTCAAGGAGCAAAGCAGAATTAGGATTAGCCACCATATATTCCATGCACATGCACATCTTAATTTGATTGTATGACTCAACTCTCTTTGGATCCATTGTTTGACTTTACAATATATGCATTGCAAGTATGCTGTAGCTTTCTCCCTACCTATGAACTCCACATAAGCCTTAGTGGTAAGAAGAGAAAAAGGCATAACATCTTCATTGCCTTGGTGAGGATCCACAAATACCACATATATTGAGAGATTTGAGAGTGTCATACAATATAAGCTCTGAGTTTTATTTTGAAAAAAAACTCTAGAACAATGATGGAACAAAGAACTTGAGACAGTGCTTGTCTTAATCATTCTATCTTTCAATTGCTCAAGACCGAAGTGAAGGCTAAGAAGCCCCATGGTTGAAGGTAATATGGGTAAGTTTGAAAGTTATATCAGTTTATTCTAATATGGAGGAGAATTCTTGATTGAACACCTGTGTACTTTTGAGGAGTGAAAGCATCGTAGCAACTCCTAATCCATTGGTGAGTTTAGCTTTGCTCAGGGACTGGCAAAGGTTAAGCTTGGGGGAGCTTCTTGACGGTCACTAATATTAATTATAAACCATCAACATAACCTGCATTTATATTTAATTCCATCACCAAACATAGGTATAGGGGTTTAAACTAACAAATTCCACAAGTTTTGGTGAATCTGTATTTTCTGCAGGGTTTATCCAGAAAACCGTCAAGGCAGACCTACATGTTAGAATTAATTGTGCTTATCCACTGTGAAATGGGCACCAGAAGGTTCCAGAGGACTCTAGAGGACACCACACCGAAGCGGGAGCCGAGGGGCTACCCTGTGGGGCCTGCCGGCCCCACCTGCAGGCCACCCAGCCTCTAGGCCCACCTATCAGCCTCCGCCTCGTTATGTCAGTTCTCACCGCCTCCTAGGTTGCATCTACGTTGTTCTTTAAGTCGGTTTGATCTAAGGGCTCATGTTAGATGCTCCGGCCTATATATATCAGCCCTTGCCCCCTTCCCTCAACAGATCCATAAAACCCTAATTCATATCTTTAGGATCAGAGCTAGCAATCAAGAGAAGATTAGTCCTCCATAGGATCTAGTCTATAAATAGAATAGTGAGATAGAGAGTGAGGGAAGAGTTTGGAGGAGGTGTCGGCCTATCAGTGCTCACTCTACGGCTTGTACCTTGGTGGATCCAAGTTCTACTTGAGCTTGCTTCTGAGGATTCTCTGGTAATCAACTTCTAATTCAAATAAGCATCGTGTTTATATTGCTCATCAGGTTCACAACTCTTTGAGTGATTTAATCCATAGGATGCTCTAGGTTAAAGTAGTAATTGTAGGTGTAAGCGTGGTGCTTAGACCGGGTTACCTGTGGATGTACCCTATATTCTATATTGGTGGTAGCTCATGAGGGTGACTCTTATAGCCTCGTTGAATCCTCTATAGTCCACCTCTCGTTTGTAGGCCTAGCAGGATTTAGTTACAATAGGAAACATACTCTGCTTATGCTTCCCTTAGTAATATCCCTAGTTGAACAATAAATGACATAGCTTACCGAAGTTAGAACTAGAAGACCTTTGTGATCTCCTCTATACTCCTATTATCTTAAGCCTTGTTGCTCTCCTAGTTAAGTTAGACTATAGTTAGTCACACACGTTTCCTTGTGGATACGATACTTGAAATACCTCCGGGTGAAAGCTACAGCGGTATCCGTGCGCTTGCGGATTTATCTGTGTGCATTAAATTATACGAACAGTATGTTTAGAAGACTTCATGAAATAGTTGTACCTCCATGTAAGAATACAAATCTTGTTTGGGATGGGGACCAGATAAGTAACCAGCATGTGTGTATCCAATCATATTGGGATCATGATTTCTCTTAAACAATAAACCAAGATCCATTGTGCCACTAAGATATCTGAGGATATGCTTTGCTCCCATCTAATGACGATGAGTTGGATTTGCACTATGTCTAACTAGTATGTTCATTGCAAATGCGATATCAGGCCTGGTGCAATTTACAAGATACATAGTGCTCCAATGACACTAAGATATGGAACCTCGGTCCCAATATCTTTTCTTCAATATCCCATGGTGTAAATGGATCTTTCTCTATTTCTAAAGAACGAACAACCATCGGGGTTTTGTTATGATATGATTTGTCCATATTGAATTTCTCCAATATTTTCTGGATATAGGCTGATTGATGCATTAAATCCCTGAAGGACGGTGCTCAAGTTGTAAGCCTAGGAAATATTTGGTCTTACCCAAATCCTCCATCTCAAATCCACATGATGGAAATTGTATCTCAAATGATTGCATAATTATTTCTATATTATGATGATATCAAAATAATCAAAATACGCAATCATGCTTAATTATATACAATGTATGTTGCGATTTGTATTTGGATTCAGAATGTGAAGTCCATTGGGACTTATAGGTCTGAATCTATCAAATTCATTTGATCTGCCAATTATTGAATTTGGAAAACTTTATTTTCACACATACCATGGGGTATGCTATGCCAGGTCTCTGTGTGAAACCATATGCTACAAGCTCTTATTGTTCACCACCTTGCTTCTAAAAAGAAACTCTATGAGGGAAAATATTACTGCGGTAATACTTCTCATCATTTAACAAGAGCAATCTCCTTAATTGCCACCTTTTAGTTTGACCAAATTTGAGTGTGAAGACACTCTTCCTAGGACTTTTGGTCTGGATCTAATAAGGTGAAGAGCAATCTTTGAGGAGTATATGTCGTGACAAATTATAGTCTTTAAATGATTGATTCGGTTCTTGGAATCAATATAGCATGTGAAAATATTAACCCTTTTGGACTCCGAGTCATTTCCCATATGGAGTCAGGGTGTTCCAATGTCCCAGGATCAGAATTTGGGTGCACCGTTCATCTGGGTAGATTTTGATCCGGGTTTTGGATGCTCATCCATTTTGGGTGTCTACCAACTTGAGGTTGGCTTTGATTTACTGATTTGGAGGATCTTGTCCTCAGTGTCCTCAGACGTTTACTTAGAGCATTATCCTTAGGAGCGGCCATACTTCTCCCCTCTTCTTTGGAAGTGGGAGTTGAATGGTTTTAATTGGTACCTCCATTCTTTCGGGCGCATTATAAGTAGGATAAGACGATTTTGTGGCACCCTTATTATCAGTAAATGTTTCTGGCAGATTCTTTGCAATATGATGCAAATATAAGATATTCTAAACGATTAGGTTTAGAATTTTTGGTACGTCGATGTGAGGATTGCTCTTTTGATTCCTGGCATTCTTAATGTGGTATAAATCTTCCCCTAATGTCTAGAATTATCCTAAAATGTGATCAACATACGGGCAATTTATAAATCCCCTGCAGAGTTACCTCTTGGGATCCCTAATGCCCATTGGTATGTTGGGGTGGTGATATGGGTATGTGAAAACATACTCGATGCGCAGATGGGAAATGTTTGGCTGCGGCCAAAGTTTCACGTACATACTGCAACGGAGGGAGTTGTATAAGTGCAGCTTGATGAATTTGAATTAACGATGCGGTGTGTAAGGCCGCATGAAAACAACTTAGTTCTAGTAAATTACAATTCTATTTTAATATGTCATGCAATTTGATTCTCAATAAGAGACTCAATAAAACCATTATTGGTATGGACATAAGGTACTTGATATATAGTACCCAAAAACCAAATAGTTCCATATAAAATGGATTTGATCCCGCGTCTTGGATAATTTGCTCTAAATTGAAGATTTCGAGCAATGAGTTTGGTACAGTGATGGTTCTCATGACTAAGAGACACACCTGGGACTATATTATGGATGCATAAATGCATAGTATCTTTATGGTCCATAAAATGTTAAATAGAGTCACATGTATGTTCTTGAATTTCTTCAAGAAATTTGGTGGCTCATATTTATGCTATGACCAATAGAATTGACAATAATTCTCACGTTATCTCTTTAGTTGAATAACCAAGGCAAATGTGCCAAGTCTTGTTGACATCAAGAGAGAGAATTATTTGTACACAACATTGGATACAGGTTATGTATGTGAAGTCAAATCGAACTAAGGATGTTTTGTTTAAGTATTGGCATATCCATTGTTAAGAAAAAATACTCATCTTAGTTATCATCTTGGGGTTTTCATATGAAAACCACATTGACAGATATCTCTATAATTTTAACTAGGTACATTATGGAATCAGAATACAAGAATGGATTCATGATTATTATTTGAGTACCAATAGGGAGTATGATAGTAGCACGACCAAAGCCCACTATCATGACATCGCATCAAGCGATTAACAAAATATTTTCTTGTCTCTATGTAAGAGTTTAGGAATATTTTGCTTCCATATATATAGAGTTTGTGGTGCAACTATCCACTAGGCAAAATTCCTCTTTGCATTTGGATTGACTCCCATATAAGTCTATATATAGCATGAAGAATATAATGACATTCTTTGCAGATATATAGATTACATACAAGTTAATTAATGGAATATCAAATGTGATGGCACATTATTATGATATTCAATTGAAATTGGTGATAACATTTTATATTACAACACCAAAATGGGACGTAGATACTAGGTATCTTTGTAAATGGGAGACAAATTTTGGTCTCCAAAATGGATCAAGCGAAGTAAATTCAATGATCGTGCTCTCCATGCTCATAAGACCCACTTATTAATTAAGTGTTTGGTTGCTACTTGGTTTCTTCATAAAACTTGTTGTGAACAACTAGCCTTCTTGGTGGTGTCAAGTTGAAGATAGAAGTGTGCTTCATATCGTTATTGTTGAGCCGAATATTTATGTCCAATGAATTTGTAATACCAATCAATTAAATGTTTCAAGGCATGACATTTCCAAGTTGTGTGGCTATAACATATACAATTGGGACAAAATATGGTTCTGTCATATTTGAAAAATACCTTGACCTTAAGGAATGCACGGGGCTGGTACTTCTTTTTGCGTTGAATCTTACCATTAAAATTCTTTGGATGACATTATTACATGGCATCGAACTTGTTATTATTTTGAAAATTCAATGTACTTCAGATGATAGAGCATCACTATAATGCTAATGATGATTCCTCGATAAGAGTTTATCATACACTTAAACCTGAAGTAATGTAGGAATTAATCTAGAATACATTTAGTAAGTTGTGGCCAATCAGAGATGGCATTGGGCATAATGGCTGCCTTGTGTTGTTCATATCGCTTATTGAGAGCTAGCCATACAGTGCTTCGATTTGCATCCATTGAGATACACATATGTGTGATCTGGATGTGTATAGTGCTTAATTTAAATAAAACTCCATACTTAGTTGTTCAGTAAGCGGTGATGCTCTCTTACTAGGAGCACCAAGTATATTTTGTTATGAATCCATAGAACAATAAAGTTAAACTTTACGTCCATTGGCCATGTTGGATAATGGTGATGATCAAGAGTGAGAGATCAAACTCTTTCATGTCCATTATTCCAACTAGGTGCAAACCATTGATTTTCTGAATTTACTTTTAAGGGTAAATTAAAATTGATATGGTAGTGTTGTAATGGGATGCAAAATAAAGACAAGATAAATCTTGTATTAATGATAATGTAAAAATCTCATATGCATAATATCATAATAATGGAGGTAGTCACCATAAAGGTGTAGACCTCAAATTGGGCATAATCTATGTTAACATTAGATGCGAAGTTATTTTCTGTAAGTTGTATGAACACGTCTTAAGGTAGTCATCAAAGATTTGATGTAGACCTTAGTTAATTCGCAAACGAATTGGGTACTCACGCTGAGGATATTCACTAAGTTGTGGACTTAGTGTAGATCCTACAGTAGCAACTATGGTGCTACCTTGTGGATGGCCAATAAAAATGCGAACTAATGGTAGTCATCTTTGTGAAAAGATGTAGACCATATGTTCTAATTTGTGATGTTGGGTATGCACGTTGAGGATAGTCAATAAGTGTTTACTTAGTGTAGATCCCGCAGTAGTAACTTTGGTGCTACCTTGTGTATGGCCAACAAACAAATATAGAACATGCGCATTATACAATTGATGAGAAAATACACATAAAATGTTGCATCCATAATTTAAGCATGTAGTGCTTTAAAATTGAAAAGCTTAAATGGGCTTAAATCAAATGATCGATTGCATATTAAATAAATGAATTGCAAGATCATGGTCGTAATAGTAAGGATACTTGTTTATTGGATTTGCCATACAATGGGACAAATACTTTGAACAGTACCATAAACAGACATTTTACAATAGTAAAACATCACAAGTACAATAATTGTTAAAGTCAGCGACCTAAACAAATAGTACTTACACATAGAATAACTATGTAGTTTGCTGCATAGAATTATTAGAGACAAATAGCCTTATGCGAATTCTTTGCAAATAAAAAAAAAAGATAAGTAGGAGGCTTGCCGGCCGTCAGGCCCATTTAGCAAGGATGTTGTACGAGCATGCTGCATGCCATCCAAGCAAAACGATCTGATAAGAACGAGTGGCAGAAACTACTTCTCGCTCGAAGCCATCGCTATCGCTATCGCAGCCTGCAGAAACACCACCGCCGTCGCCATGGAGGAGGCCGCTGCAGTCCCCGAATCGCACCGTTATCGACGGATTCGAGCAGCTGGACAGCGCTCCCTCCTCCCTCGAGATGCTCAGGCTAGCTAGGGGGCGCCGCCCTCAACCTCGTCGGAGGAGAGGTGCCCCGCGCCGCCGTTCTCGCTTGACCCGGCGTGGCCGTTGGGGAGGCCACGCGCCGATGGTCCGTGAGGGACGAGGAGCCAGGTCCGTCGCAGGCTGGGGCGGCGGTTGGCGGCTTCGCCGGCAAGGACGCGGCGTGGAATCGGCGCAGTCGGCAGAGGCGAAGGAGGCAGGGCGTCGTCGAGGGCGCGGCTGCTCGAAACTTCACCACGCGCGAGCGCGGGCAGGCGCGTCAGGGCTGAGCGACATGCCGCCGTCGTTGGTGTGGAGCGGCTCCGTGCCCTCCTCAAACCCGCCACGGTGAAGGATGGAGTCGGCGCCGGCTCGACCTCCATCGGCTCAGGGGCGGCCCAGTTAGAGGGGCCGGTGACTTCAGGTGCAGGAGGTGGGCAGGGGCCGTGGCCATGTTCGACGCAGAACCGCGGCAGCCACGGCGGACATGGTCCCGGTCCGTGATCGGTGCATATGGATCCCTTTGGTGGCGTAGGGGCCACTGGAGCAGCGGTGGCATGACGATGACGTCCACCACGCCCATCGACTCGCATTCGAAGCCCTTGTCCTCTTCCCTGGCGTTCACCGAGAAGATAACAGGAGGTGTCAAGGAGTTCGGCGCGAATCATGCGATGGTTGAACAGGAGCCCCATGTTGACGGCGTGGTGGAAGATAAGTCGATGATCAAACTCGCCGGAGGTACGTAGCGCAGAGGCGGCAGCGTACCTTCGAATCTTCTTCTGGAACTTCCTTCTTCTCGTTCCTGAGGGCGAGGTGCTGATAACGTGTTAGAAGTGAAGGTAAATGAACAAGATTGGGAGAACCGTTGCTTTCATCGATCTCTGAAATATATTTATACGAGTGAATGGGTATCACGACTGTTTCCAAAAGACATGCCCTTTAAGAATAAAATTAACTATCTAATCATATCCACTAATCCTATGCTTAATGGATGAGATCACTAATGAAGAGACGTGTCTAATCCTATCTAGTAATCATGTGCTTGATAGATGAGATCACTCATGAAGAGACGCTTATTCGTCTGTAGACGCCTGTTCGCGTAAAGGTGTCACGACACTCCAAATACAAATACAGGCCAGCTCTCACATAAAGTTTCGAGAAAAATGCCATGACATGGAAATAGTAGGATATCCTATTTAAAGTAATCAAGGGCTTAAATATGTTGAGACAAAGGAATATACTAAAACAACAATCTATTCGATTTTCGAAAGCAGATACATCGTTTCGAAGTTTCCCTATGGCAATAATTCGAAACGGTACACTTAGCTGCGTGGTGACCAATATACCAAAATCTGAACGTACAGCAACTGAATAAAGAGTGATAGGCCTAAAATATACATTTAGCACACAGGAATAATTAGGATCGTGAATCATGCTGAAAACAACAGCCACCATGCCAGCCATTTTATAATTTAAAGTAAGCAAGCCACCGCACTGCAGCTATAATTTCTGCACTGTTCATGTCAAACACAAACTCATCAAATAGGATCAGAAATAAATAGATCAGACAACACACTGGAAACAATATTACTTATCACAGTTGAGTTCAGGTTTGCACATAATAGTTAATACTTGCACGGGAACCACTGACAAGTTGCACTCCAGCACGCATTAGTCCAATCTTAAACAAGAGATATAGGATCAGATTGACTAGGCACAAGATGGACTCTAGAAAACACCAGGGCAGTCACATTCAGAAGCTTCCAAGCACACCACGTCAGCACCAAATTTTTATGTAGGTCACCAGCAACCTGCCAAGAGAATTTACATAAGACTTGGTTTGCAGTGAGAAAACATATGATGCAGCATACAAACATTATACATGCAGGATAGTGCCCTAAAGAAGACCGAAAACATTTACTGACCATGAACACCATCAAAAGAGCATAATCGACAGAACTAATGGTTCTTGCTGCCATCTGCGTATAGAAAGAGTTGGGGACAGTGGCATCAGTAGGTTATATAGTTATGTAATTTGCGGAAAATTTAGAAGGCACAATAATAAGTTTAGTTTCAGGGCACAGACCTAGCATTGAAGGCTTAAGGAAATGCTCGTCTTCAGGAAACATCAGAAGATTTTTTGACTTCAGCAAGAACCCAACAGCAGCGTCTTCGAAATCCAGTAAGCTGCCAAACTTAATAAGCTCCGTGAGCGAAGGGATCTGATCCGCCATCTCAAAGAGCAGGCCATCAGATACTCTGCATGTACAGCTTGGAATCCTCCCTTTCCCACCTAAGCATTCGGCTGGACTTCACATCCACAACCTCTCCAGATGACAATCTTACACTATACCCCATTGTGATTGGTTCATCACTCTCTTGGACAGTCACATTCCGAAGGCAAGAAACCATCCTGTGCCTCTCTTCAGCAGGAATGTCGAGAGCAGGATCAGCAAGGAATGAGAGAATTATTTTGAGTAGACCAACCTTGATCACCTTACTTGGATCAGTTGTTCTGAAATGGTAATTGTCTAAGGTGAAGGCATCATTCTTGGTGACTGCCTTGGATATTCTTTGAACACCGATGCTATCATAGATGCAGTTTAGGCTTGCTCGAGACATGGAAGGTAGGATAGAAGCAGG
The DNA here is from genome assembly GCF_019320115.1 of Miscanthus floridulus. Lineage (NCBI taxonomy): Eukaryota > Viridiplantae > Streptophyta > Magnoliopsida > Poales > Poaceae > Miscanthus > Miscanthus floridulus. Next base: position 50,295,851 of record NC_089589.1, on the reverse strand, counting down.
ATACCAGATAAAAAATGAATGCTGAGCTAGCTTGCTGAACAAGTCTGTAAGTAGTAGATCATCAGGAATGAACACATCCTCCTTCTTTGATAAAATGATCTTTCCGTCAGTACACACAGGAACTTTGACACAACCAGAAAGAAGTTGCTGGGTGTTTTTGCTCCAGTTTGTCGCAATGAATTTCCAGAAAGCAGAGCAATCAGACACAGCTATCTCCTGGACGGATTTCTCCCATGTGACCCATAGTCTGCAGTAATCTTCAGAACCAGGCCCATTCCTCACGTCCAAATAGTACAAAAAGAAGTCAAACAACTTTTTGTCATAATATTTGTCCAGGACATGAAGCTGCAAGGCCAAAAAGATTGTTCCGATCATGAAGAACACAGCTTCTTGGGGTCACCCATTCTCCACCATCCATTTCGTTTGGTATCCAAATCCAATTGCTATTTTTATTTTTAGGCACCCAATTGCTCTCCATCAGGTATGAGTAGATCCGAGAAATGGTAATCCTATCATTGTGGCTCCTCAGATGCTGAGCAACAAGATCTTTTCCATGTTTGATATCCACAGTTACTCCGATTCTTGAAAGAGCATCTTTCAATGAGGCTATCTCTGAACCATAGAATGCTTCATCTATGAAAGGTCCATCTTCCATGCAGATAGAAGACTGTGTAGGATCAAAGAGGATACAATCATTAGGACACTGATATCCCATGGATGTCTTCAACCACTTCTTGCACAAATTTTCCTGGAAGCCCTTAGGAGGTCCAGCTGCAAGGGTGAAGTAGCTCTTGATGCACCCAAGCAGTGACAAGATTGTAGCTTTGGACAACTTGGAAGGGTCACTGGGAATGCTGATGCCTGTGATGACGAATCTAGCACCTTGTTTTAATTCAACAGTAACACCCAACTTCTTCAGTTCATCTTTGTAGCCATGTATCTCCATTCCTAAACCATAACAAGAGTCACCATCATCTATGAATGGTAAATTTGCTATTGGAGACAAAGGTTCCCATGCATCATCAAATAGAATTGCATCTGAAGGAGATCGGAATCCCAGTGAGGTGTGCAGCCACTTTTCAGTACGCATAGCGTTGAAAAGCTCAACTGGAATTAGGTCATGTGTTGCCAGTTGACGATATGATCCTAGTAGAGCCAGGAGATCTGCTTTTTCAAGCGATGAATTCAACACCTTCTGCTTGAAAATATGGGTTATAGCCTTTGATGCCTCATCGAATCTTGTGATCAACCCAGTCTTCTTCAATTCTTCTTTGTATGAACTGATCACACTGCCATAAAATCCATAATCAATAACAGGAACCCCATTAAAGACCTTTAGAAGGCACTCCCATTCAGGGTCCACAAGAAAGGACATGTTAGGAGCATGAAATCCCACAATTGTCTTCAACCATTTCAAATCTTTGAGCTTCCTTACAAAATCATCACATGAACCCACATAACGGATGCACTTGAGGATTAATACAGTAGCCTCAGAAGTAATATCATCAGAACTGAACTTGAAGTTGTCAATAACAAGCTGGTAATTGTCTTTGAACCCCACAATAACACCAAGTAATTCCAGCTCGGGTTTATATTCAAGGATGGCCGCACCGTAGGACAGAACATCAACGAATGGTTGGTTACTGATACATGATGCCACTGCCCAATCTGAATCATAGATGATACAATCAGCAGGACGCCTGTAGCCAAGAGTACTCTTCATCCATCGTCCCTCTTTGACACTCTTGATCAGTTCACTCGGAGATAGAAACTTTTCTCGTAGAAACCGAATAAGCCGAAGCAGTGTGTACACATTCTCTCTGGTCAGCGAATTGCCAGCAGCAATAGACATGAGACGACTTCCGATGTAAGCTGAAGCTTCCTGGAATTCAAATCTCACGCCAATTGCCTTTAGTTCCTCTTTATACATATGTAGCTTGTTTTGATAGTGCTGTTGATCAATCATTGGTATATCAACAAAGGAAGGTCCTGTTTGCAGAAGACTCCCCCAATTGGAGCTGGACAGAAATGATATATTAGGCGACTTGTACCCAGCCGACGTCTTTAGCCAACTCCCTTCCTTGACACAAGTCAAGAACAGGTCTGGTAATCTCACACCATTTGACTTCAAATTCCTTATCCATTCCAGCAGCAAGAATGCATTCTCCACAGTTAGAGGTGATGAAACAGTAGGGAATCTGGCATCTGGTGGGTGTATGAATGGCACATCCGAAGCCTGCAAATTTGTCTTGAGGAATTCCAGTAGCTGGTCCTCAGAAGTGTAGTTTCCAGCAAAATGTCCTGCTGACTTGTAATCTGCTGACAATTCAATGTAGCCTTCATTCCTCCATGGGTTTGTACCCATCAAACCAACCCATTTGCTCCCCTTGGCAGGAACTATAATTCTATTTCTTTTCTTGACAACATAGCCATAGCTATCAATTACTGGCATGGTGCGGCAGAGTTCTGATAAGTAGTAGCTCTCGATGTGAAGCGTCTTGGAAGAGTGGTAAAGAAAGTGTGCGAAGGCAATGACAGCTCTTTGATCAGAACCCAAGGAATCAACAACACTTGATGCATAGCTATAGACAGAGACAACCTCCACTCTTGCATGATTCTTAAGCCAGTTTTTCACAGTTATCTTCTCCGACAAATCTTCTAGAGCTGTTTGTGTGCTGGGAGGCAGAAAGAACTGGTTAGAAGATAGAAACTCCCTGTTCCAGCTGATTAGCCATGATATGTACTTGTTTTCAGACGCAATGCACAACCTATCATTCCACTGACTAGCTCTAGATATGCTCCAGAACGAGAGAACACCACCCCTATCAACATACTTCAATAGGGGAATGGACATCATGTTTGTACCAGAAAAGTTTTGCCAATTGTCTGCAACAAAATATATAATTTCCAGATAAAGCTGTTCATGTACCTCCTTGACAAGATTTGAGCCTTCAATGCATATTGCATACCATTCATGGTCCACATTTTTCACTTCCAGAAAGTTTAGCACACTGTCATATATACTGTTGTCAAAATGAGAGCTAAGAATATAGGTTCCATGGGTCAACAGATTCTTCAGATCCACTCCGAGTTTCCATGCTTTGTCAAGGATAGTCCAAAATGCTGGCTTCAGCCGTGCAACTTCACTGGGCTTGCAGAATATCTTCCGTGAAGCATAAGACTGACACGGAACTATAGCCTCCTCAAGGACCTTGTCTTTGATGCCAGACCTAACTGGCTCAAGCAGTGGGATCTGTGAAGAATTGACAGGTAGAAAGTTGAACATAGATGGCAGAGACATTGATGGTGATGCATCAGCTCCAGACTTTATGAGTGTTACAAAAGCATCAATGAAAGCGCTTGGGACACACTCTAGAATTCCCTTGTTCCACGGACTGTCAAACAGTATAGCCTCCCTTGACGAAGCAAGGAGGAAGTCAGCCTGAATGATGAAGGGGAAGCTTGTTACCATCTCAGTTGGGAGGAAAGCATAGATGCCAGGTGATAGCTGCTTCCCACGGGACAGACGCTCGCCATGTGGGAAGGCCAGGGTTATCACCCATTCATCAATTTCAGCACGCTTATCGACTCTGTTCTCTGGCTTTACTGGGAATTTCTGCCTCCACATATAATAACCACATTCAGCTTCATCTTTCCCGGTCTCTTCAGCAGATAAATGGATTGTGTACGACTCAGCATGCATGTTCTTCCTGGCTTGGTAGTTCTTTTCACTGGATATCGAAATCTCACTAACAGTTGTATTGCTGGGATCAGAGTTATCCTCCCGGACAGAAAGTTTCCTGATCTTTGTCAGGAACAGTAGCATTTCAGGATGCATGCTTGACAGCTGCCTCTTCACCGCATCAATCTTCTCACTCTTCAATGGTAAGATGATGATAGTTGTAGGTAGGACCTTTGAGCACCCATATAATGCTTCGATGTCGGAAAGGCTAGGTGTGGATTCCACCCACTGAGGTACAATGTACCCAATATTGCATTCTGCACAAGGTTTCTCATTGAACTTGATCTGATAGCCGTTGCTGAATATGTGGGGCTGACTTGATATCAAGAACACACTTTTGAACCCAATACCTGAATCAGAGGCAACAAAAAATTAGTTGAAACTAGGCACAAATAGTAACCAGATATGCAGTACGTTATGTAATCCTTTGCAGTGAATTGGTTGTAGTAGGTAAACAGATAATGAAAAAAAAATGCTACAAAGATTTGACATCTGATGAAACAAATTTGAGCAAGGTTACATTAGGCATTAGGCGCTCTCTAGGCAGTGACCCTCTTCCTCTCGCCTAACCGTTTTAAGGCGTTTTGTACAAATACATATATTATATCTAAAAGAAAAGAATAAAGCGGAACAGTGGGATTAGATTGGAAACAAAAATCCCTAATCCCCTAATCTCACGAGCAGTGCCGAATGGCCTAACATGTATCTATTGCTATAGCATATTTATATATCTACGTGCATAATTATATACCACATATATTTTAAATGGCTACGTATATCTCTTGCGTATATATCTACATTCGTAATTACATACTTATATCTTTTCCAGTTTATCCTAATCAAATTATGTCATGTCCAAAGTTGCAAAATAAAAAGATATACCACATCCAATAGATCCTGCATGCATCAATTAGATCTAGAAGGTTTTTTATATCTAAACCTTACCTATTTTATAAAAGATAAAATTAGATAAATATATATTTTACCTATTACCTCCTAGGAAATAATGGATGATCCTAACGATCTGATCTAATTAAATAAACAGCTCACAGTCATTTAAATTTAAATGCATAATATTAGCATAACTATTGTTTAATTCATCTAAAAATATGTTTATCAATTTGACTAAAGTAATCCATCCCAAGTGTTTAGTTTATGAATGCTAATGCTAGCATCTCAAAACATAACATGTGTAGTTGTGTATTAAAATAATTGTCTTAAAGGCCTTACTTTAGTTAGATAGGATTACAAAATTTTGTCTAAAAACAATTACAATATTTATTTTAATGCATAATATGAGCATACGCTCTTGTACCACAATGAGGTCTCTACCACTGTAAGACATGGCAACCAAAAAAGAAATTAGAAAAGACATAGCTTTCATGTAATATTGTTTTAAATGGCGTGATCTATGATTATTTGGTCGAAACCACCCTATTGGTAGAAATTACCATAAGTTCAAAACTTGGCACGTCCATAGTAAATTCATATATCGGACATGTCTTAAAAGTTGAGATGCAAGTCCGTTCGTGTTCTAGTGCAAATGCACCTAAATTTTTGTATGAACTCTACTTTTCTACAAATCGGATGCAATATGGAGGTGCCAAGTGTCATTTTTTAAAAAAACTTCTAAATATATTTTTCAAGTGGTTTCCACGATTCCACAGAATGTTTTCCCATGATATAATTGATCAGCATCATATTAAGTACTGAACATAGTTTTAGTCACAACAACAACAACAAAGCCTTTAAGTCCCAAACAAGTTGGGGTAGGCTACTGAACATAGTTTTAGTCATTCAAAATTAAAATATTGTATGATCTTTTACTGCTATCATTTGCCTGAAATTGACTCAAAAGGTCCTAACTAATTTTATCTCCGTGGATGAATATTTCTTTTTCTGAATGGTGATTTAGGAAACAAAATGAATGAAAAAAACTGTGAATATTTACCTTTCTCTCCAATGTAACCCTGATGTCTGTTTCCCTTCTTTGTTGATTTCCCAACACGACAAATTGACTCTATATTGGTTGCAGAGAAACCCCTCTCATTGTTGAAGATGAGCAAAGTTGAGGATGCACCACATCCAGTAATATCCTTTGATGTAATGAGGAACTCCAAAGAAGGTGCTACTTCAGAAGGGTATTCATTATCTTCAGCGTTCTATTTTTTGAGAAAGAAAGCAAAGTATGAGAAGAAGTATTAAGATTTAAGCACAAACACACCTGCAAACTGATATAAATAAGGTGGCCACAGACAATGCCTAACTTCCAAGGATTAGTGTTTTTATTCTAAAAAAAGGATTAGTGTTTTTGTTCGCTTCACAAGTTAAGAGGAATCAAATAAATACAGAGGACACACAAGAAGATGAACTTTTTGTTTTACCAGTTAGTTCTGCTATTCATCATTGAAGAAAAGGATTATGACAACTACATGTCTTTTTAAATTCGACAATAATTACTGACCACATGGAAAACTTATGTAGGAAAAAATAACAAGAGCAACGGCTTAACTATGATAATTATATAAACTCGCAATACTGAAAAGGAGGGCTGACAAATTATGCTAACAAATAAAAGAATTCTGCTAAATCGGTGCCCAAATTCATACACACATATAGAGTAGTTATTCTTTGGCAGTTGACACCAAATTAAACAGAAATAATCTGATGGAACACAAAGGCACACAGAAAGGGCAACTCACACAGCGGTTCACAGCTAGTATGCGCACATCAATTAGCCAATTGCAGAAACTGTAGAGCATAGTAGCCTCAAGGCCCTGAACTAAGTTTCCGCTCACACAAGAACAGCGACAGCAAGAGAAACATCAAAAGGAGATTACACCGGCCGATCGATTACCTGCACGAGCTCCATGAGGAAGTGCACGTCCTTGGAGTAGAGCTCCTGAGAGAGGTAGTTGACGGAATGGTGCACGTCCTCCGCCAGTGGGTTCTGCTCGCCGCGCCCGATGTAGTAGCGCTCCCGCCGGATCCTCTCCACGTGCTCCCGCGGCGACGCTGGCGGCGGCATCGCCGAGGACGACGACATTTTGACGGTTCCACTTCCACTGGACTACCAAGGGGAAGGGACGCGGCGTGGGTTGCGAGAAAGTGCAGAAGGGAGAGGGAGAGGAGGGGTCTTCTTCCGGGCTTGCAGGCTGCCTTTATAACCACGGTGATTACAACGGCGGTTCTTCGAATTCTCGTGTTTCTTCTTGCAAACTTGTCAGCGCAACTTTCAAATAGCTAGCTCGATTAGACTTAAAAAAACACTGTAGTCAAGAGTTATTTAAGCGGGCAGAGAGTTATTTCTAGGAGATCGTGCTAGACTAGTTATTTAGGAGTTACTAGCTATTTCATCTCTTCCTTATAACCAATAGATAGAATTCTTCTTAGAGCTGTGAGGGAGTTGTTTCTAAGAGATCAGTGCTAGACTAGCTATTTGGGAGTCATTAGTTATTTGATCTCTCCTGATAACTAATAGAATTCTTCATAAACTAGCTATTTAGGAAACCATTGAGAACGTCCTTAGGCTCGCGTTAAATTACCAAATCTACTTTACCTTTGCCTGTCCAGGCTAATCACAAGTAGAAGCTAGGAGTGAAAATTAGCTCTTGTCTATCAAAGGTGCCGTTTGAATTCCAAGCTGATTCTAAGAATTTAGATAAAAAAATCCCAAAAGTTTTATTAGATTTCAAGATTTAAAAAACTGATGAGTTAAAATCTCTCTAAAATCCAGTCCATTTGGATGAGACACACGATTGTATCATTTTTTCCTCGATCCGGATTCTAATCCGGAGGATTCAGAAGGGCCTAATAAATAAGAAAGCTAATAAATAATGAGTTAGTTTTAGTCAACTTCTTAGCTAGATGTTACTTCCTCCGTTCTGTTTTTATAGGAACATGCTGGACGGGATAGGATTCCTTTAGACGGCTTGTTTCCTGCCTGCGCATGCACAGCCTGCACTCCGTCCACTAATTCGCCATGCCCGCATGTGTATCGCCGTCGTCGTGTGTTCGTACGAGACTCGCTTGCAATCCGCCCGTCTAGCCTTGATTTCCTGCCCCCATCCGTTCGCCCCTCCTGCAGGCGCACCTCGCCTCTTCTTGCCCCAGACCGCCAGCCCCCAGCGTGCCACACGCCACATCCGCCGGCCATCGGCTCGCCATGGCCCATTCTCCAGCACCCGTGCCCCCTGACTCTCCAAACCGCAAGAAACACGTGCAACATGAAACACTTGAATGCAACATACGTCTGAAACAGATGAAACATCTGAAACATACACTTGCAACATACGTGTGAAAATATATACAACATCCAGATAGAACACTTGCAACTTGCAACAAGAAAACCCTTGCTGCAACGGAAGACTGGAATAGGTGAAACATTTGGAATATACTGTTGCAACATATATGTGAAACATATGCAACATCCGGATCAAAACACTTGCAACATACATCTAGAACAGATGAAACATTTTGAACAAACGCTTACAACATGCCTCTGAAACACTTGCAACATATGCAACATGTGCAACATCCCCGATCTGCTTTTGCAACATCCATATGAAACTACTTTAACATACCTCGGAAAATGTCTAGAAACATATATTTGGAACATAGCGGAGGGGGAGCGCCTATGCCGGTTGATTCCGGCCGTCGGGGTGGGAGCCGGTGGTAAGCGGCAGCGCGCGAGCACCACTAGCATCTAGCAACAGCAACACGTGTGAGCACCACCGCCACCAGTGCCACAAACACCGGGCTTGCCTCGGGCAGGCGGGCGGCGTGTGTGACGGGCGGAGCGCGATGGGGGCAAGGCGAGCGGCGACGGATGGGGCGTGTGGCAGCAACGAGGGGATTGCACGTCCACGCTCTGGACAGGGCAGCCGCAAGGCACTGCGGCAGGGGAGGAGGAAGCGGAAGGGATATTGATGGGTGATTTTTTTCAATAAACTCGCAGGCAGAACGAGCGGCAGGGTAATAGCGCAAGCAACGAGGCGGTGGACCTGCGGGAGTGTCTGACGATTTGTGCTCGCGTCGGATGTAAGACACGTAGCATTACCACTTTTTATAAGGTGCGGTCCGACATACCAAGGTCTACCAAATTACAATTTGATTATTTATTTATTTTTACATTATATTGTTTATACTTATAAACTTATGATAATTGGATACTATATTTAATTGCAAATCTAAATGTATCAAATTTGTAATATAATAATTAAAAAGTATTAGTCAAATTATTGTTAAAGAGTTTTAAAGTTTAATTTTTAATATATGTTTATGCCTTATAAAAGAGAATGGAGGGAATAGCATATAACTTATCAGGGCTAATAGTATATTGCTAGGGATGTATGCACCTTTTATTAGACTGGGAACCAAACATGTGTAAGGCTAATAGTTAGATGACTACATTTTAGTTGGTCTCGAGTAATAATTAGATTTAGCTAAACAGGTCTGGTCCATCTTGTCACTTTTAAAAAATATCGTGGGAGTAGTGCTGAAATTCAAAAGTGACTGTAAATTAAAGGGTGGTTACAGTACTAAGTTTTGCAAGTATAATTTCGGAGTTAATTGATATATTGTTCTTTAAAGTCAGCTTCATCCCTATTATTACTATCTCGGGAGACTAAATTGACATGTCTCGAGTTTATTGGTGGACATGTGGTTTATTATCGAAAAAATATATTCCTTAATAAATTAAATATACAGCAATATATCAGTCAAGTATCATGAAAGCTGATCAAGATTAGTACAAAGTGTCTCTCAACTTTGCTGCTACGCACCCGAGCACAAACTTTTGCTACTGCTAACATTGGTCATCAGTCGAGCAGGCAATGCAACCAGGCTCCCACATGCATATCTTCGCGGCGAAGGTTGCTTCCCTACCCTACACGGCTACACATCGTTAAGCAAGCGAAGGCCAGGACGGAGTCAGTCTTTCTGAGGCAGAGCGTCTCGTCTCGACTGTGAGCTGCCCAAGTGTCCCGACGAGAACCGTGAAACGTCTAGGTCGCTGTCACTTGTTCGTCGTCCCACCGCGTGGAAAGCTACCCCAGGACGACGCAGCTGTTTACCTGTTTGGCACTCATTGGATTAAAGGTATACAGAGTCTAGTCCATTTTGAAGGACCTTCCTCTTTTTAGCCTCAATTTTGGAGCGATCACTCTTTTTCCAAAAATAAAATAGGCAAGATTAATTTTCTTGGACCATGATATGGAGCAAGCCAAAAATGTAAAATTATTGCTCTGTGTCTTTAAACAGCTATTTGGTCTAAAGATTAATTTTCATAGTCACGAGATTTTCTGTTTTAGAGAAGCAAATATAGTTACGAGAGTAAATATACTAAAATTTTTTAGATGTGAAGTACTCCCTCCGTCTCTAAATATCTGTCCTTTTCGTTTCCCAAGAAACAACTTTGACTAAATATATAAAAAAATATATTAATATTTATGGTACATAATTAATATCAATAGATAGATATTTGAATCTAGTTTTTTAATAAATATATTTGGAGATACAAATGTTGCACGTATTTTTTCTACAAATCGAGTCAAACTTTCGGTATGGAAACCAACGGCGACAGTTAATTAGGGACGAAGGGAGTAAGGTCACACCCTTTCAGGTACCTATGCACTTCTACAAACTTCATAATACAGATTGGAGTGTAATGGAGGAAAGATTCAAGTATAAACTAAGTACCTGGGAAGCTAAACATCTATCTTACTAGAAGCATATCCCATAAGTTGCTGTGTTGTTTTCTTAGAATAAGACCACCACATGTATGAGTTAAACTTACAATAAAAAGTTAATGAAAAAGTCCAATAAAAAGCCTAACAGAATTATATTAAATTATAAGATGTGTATGAACGACAAAACAAATAGCAACATATAGATGTCTCCTATATTTTTAATATATTAGAAGTAGTCATTGCACTTAGTGAAGATGACGTGGATAGCTTATATTAAGAGGTTGAAAGTTAGTGGGATGACATAGCTATTAGTGGGAGATGATGTGGATGGCTTGCATATCAAGATGGAACTTGTAGTGGGGATTATCTTTATAAGAGATTGTAAAGAAAATGAGCCCAAGGGCCATTTAGTTTGGATTTTGGTGTTTGATGATCAACATGATCATTTGGACTACTATTGTTTGCTAGTGGTTTTAGATATAGTTCAAAGGATGCAAAGTTGACTTGGACTTAGGCAAAGTGGTGATCTGGATGATCAACACATCAAGCAAGACAATTAAACACATGTTGAAACTCACAAGACATGCAAAAGTCCAAGAAACAAGATGGAATGGAACCAAGTCAGACGCAAAGATCGCGAAGAAACAAGTTGAAAGAGGGTTCAGTAGGGCGTCCAACCTAGGAGGGGTGTCGAACTAAAGGAAATAGCTAACCCTAGCAGTGGCGTCAGAAGGGCGTCAAACCGAGCAGGGGTGTCGGACCCTAGTGGCGATGGACCAACCACTACAAATGTTCACAAAACAGCGGCTGATTCAGACCAAAAAGAAGCAGAAGCATCGAACTAGTGAATGCTAGTCCGATGGCTTGCAGAGAGATTCTAGAGAGGGTTTGTGGGCGTCAGACCGGTCCGACAGTAAGCGTTAGACTATATGCCACAGAAGAACCCAACGGTCAGCAGAACGACTAGTTTCAACTACTAGCTGTGGACTGGGCAGTTGGATTGGTCCAACAACCCATCATCGGATGGTCCGATGAGTGTGCAAGCTCCAAAGGCTAAATTTAGAGTTAGGGCCTATAAATAACCCCTTGGCCAGAAAAATGAGTGCGTGTAGAGCTCAAGGAAGACTTATGTGAGTTGAGGCTCATCTCAGTTGCTCTAGCCACCAAAGTGCTTAGTGATATACTTGGTGATTAGCATAGGTGCTTTGCGAAGTGCTTAGGTTAGTTAGACCACCACATTAGCGCTTTCTCTAGGTTTAGGCCTAGTATTTAGTGAGGTTTACATACCTCTTACTAATAAGGTACTTGCATGCACCATTGTTGTACCCGAAGGGGCTTGTAGTCTTGCGAGACCACACCAACTGCGTTTGTGGTGTGGCCACCACCAGTGTACCGGTGGGAACGAGGCCTCTGGCGGTTTGTCTAGAAGCTCTATAGTGAAGACGACAGGTAGCGGTCCAGGAGAGGCCATCTCGAAGATCCACTTTGCGAGTGGGAAGGCCCAGGGGCTATTGTAACAACCCCAACCCATTAATTAGTAGCCTGTAGTAGTTGTGAAGTTGGCCCAAGTGGCTCATGTGTGGTTGTGGATGGTGGGTTTAGCACCACCTCAGAAGTTTAGGAGGGTGAGGGCTAGCTTATAAGCTTTGTCTTTCCAAACGTACCCATGGAGGGGTGTACCAAGGGGTAGTCCTAGACTTCTGCCACATATATATGTGGTAAGTTGCCGAGGGTGTTAGCCCTTAAGGGGGGTGAATGTAACACCCCAGCCCATTAGTAGCATGTAGCAGGTCTGAAGTTGGCCAATGTGGTTGTTGGTATTTTTTAACTTGTCACTTGTTTTAATAGCCACCTATTATAAACCTATATCTTCTAGAACTTCACCCGAGATTATTCCAGGTATCGTTATTTATATTTTTACCACTGGGAAGGTCTAGCATGGACAAGTATTGATAACTTATACTATTGATAGAGAAGTAAACCATAACTAATATTCTACTCAATACTGGGGAAAGTCATAGGATAAGATTTATATATGATAAGTATTGATCAATGATAATGATAAATCACTCAGAGTACTCCTTTCTATGACATTAGCATGGTTAGGTAGAATATTAGAGGAATAATTCCTAAGTTATTCTTAATTATAAGTCAAAGCATACATTGATTAGTGCAATTACACCTAATAGTCGTTGCTAAGATCATCTTCGTATCTACACATAAGGGATATTACTAAGGGAGATTAAGAACAGAGCTTGTCCCCCTTCGTAACCAGATCCTATGTGCTACCTACATCGGGGAGTGGACTACAAAGGACTCAACAGGAGTGTCTCATCCGCAATCTACCACATGACCCAAAATATAGGGTGTATCCGTAGGTAAACAACGTATAAGCACCACGCTTACACAATGTCGACCACCCACCCATGGATCCTTAGGGTTAGCACTATACGAACATATGCATGAATATGATGATAATCCAACTATACTAGGTATATAATCAAAGTAGACGATGAACATTATAACGAAGAACATGAATAAGATGAATACTAATATTGTCATAACAATTGTAGCAAGCATATAAAAATAATTGAGATACAAAAGAGAGAAGGGGTACAAAGATTATACCGAACCACGCTCTTGACACGATCGGGAATCCAAGCGAAGCCTGCTTGCCACCCTCTAGACCTAGCCTAACTAGCTATGCCCTAGAATATGGTGGAGCTCTAAGGATAATTAGGGTTTCTGTCTTCTCAAATGACTTGATGCCTTCAGGGGGGCAGGGGCTGATATATATAGGCCGGAGCATCCAACGTGAACCCTTGGATCAAACTGACTTACAAAATGGTGTAGATGCAACCTAGGAGGCGATGGAGAACCAACATTGTAACGCGGAGGCTGACAGGTGGGCCCAGGGGCAGGGTGGCCTGCAAGTGGGGCGGGGCGGTCCCCACTTGGTAGCCCCTCGTTCTCTGCCTCGGCGTGGAGTCCTCTTGAGTCTTCTAGAGTCTTATGGTGTCCGTTTCGCTGCGGATAAGAGCGATTAACTCTAACATCTAGGTCCACCTTGACGGTTTTCTAGATAAACCCTGTAGAAATCACAGATTCACCAAAACTCATGGAATTTATTAGTTTAAACCCCTAAACCTTTGTTGATGATCTTATTTATGCCCTTATGCATGTTATATTGATCGTTTATAATGTTTGTTAACTACCATCAACAGTGCCCTAAGTGGCTCATATGTGGTTGTGGTTGATGGGTTTAGGGGAGCTTGGTCCTTGTGAGGGCATCCTTGAGAGGAGCTCTAATGAGGATTAGGAGGAAGCTTGCATGCTTCTCGATACCTCGGTAAAAATACCGGTGTCGTCGAATGGGAGTTTGCAAGCTTATCACCCTTTACCATCCATAGTTATTTTATGTGCCTTGGTTATGTGCTTACTTTCCTAGCTTAGTGTGATAGGCTAGTTGATAGGATTGGAACCTAGGGTGCATAACTCTTTTGCGGTAGAGATAGCAACACACCTAGCAAAACCTTAGTTGCACACCTAGCTAGCCAACATCTATTTATAAGCCCCCAAGAAACTAGTTGTTTGGGCCTATTGACTGGGCTGTCTATGGGGCATCAGAAGTGGCGACATGCCCTTAAGAAGCCATCATCAGAATATAAGCTATGACTAACACAGGTCGTAGCATATACTTCGATGCTCTTGTTTGACACCCATTGGCACGATTCGATGGTGTCACACACGCTCTGTTAGGAACTAGTTGTTGGGTTCCTCCAATGGCTCGGGTAGCATATGCTCTGATGTCATGCATAGGGAAACCATCGGAGGAATTTCTTGTCACTCTGATGAGGACTAGAGAGGTTCCAAAATGGTTTTTTCACCATCAGCATGTGCCGACACCCAGCCTTAGAACAATTTGATGACCTTTTTGAAAATTGCACAACTCCTTCGGCCTACCACGTGTCCACCACTACGAACACTGCCAACCTATACTCCGATGGTTAGTTAGGGTAGGCCATCAGAATAATTCGATGTCTAACCCTAGCTACAGTCAAAACCAGTACACCTATAGTCCGATGGTCAGCCTAGGAACCCAGCGACACAATTCGATGGACCACTGGAGATTCTGTTTAGCTCTATTTCAACCCCTTTTTGAAATGTGCCAACTCCAATATGTGTCCCACATATGTGCAAGTGAGTTAGCATTTTCACAAACATTTTTTCAAAGGGTTTTCACTTGCTTCTCACCACGTCATTAGGTTTAATGCATATGCAATGTATTTTCACACCTAGTGGCACTTAGATAACCATTTAAACTTTAGGGATCCCCTCCTAATAGTACACTATCGATCCTAAACCTGATCACGTATTCTATTGCATCTTGACCAGCAAAACAAAATCCATATTTATACCTTTGCCTTCACAACATGGATTTTATTTTTCTCTTTCTTCTTTTCCAAGTGAGAGCTTGCTCCAATTAGATTGATCACCCTTCATCCATCTCGAAGCCTTGCTCTCCATCTTAGTGTGGACCTAAGCTAGCTTAATCACACACTTAGTAGAAGGATAGTCCACTATTTGTCTCAATTACCAAAACCAACCATAGGGCTTTCAGCTCCGGTGAGTGCTAAACAACACAACCAATAGGTCTTCTCTCCCACTTTGCAAGTGTGCCAACTTCCAAATGTTTTTCGAAACATCTAAGCATTGAGTTAGCATTTTTCAAAGTGTTTCAAAAAAACATTTTCGCTTGCTACTCATCACGTCACTAAGGATAATATGCATGTAAATAAACACCTAGTGGCACTAGATAACCATGTCGGCTTTTAGAGTTCCCCTCTTCATAGTACGGCTATATGTCCTAAACCCGACCACATACTTTATTACATCTCAGCCAACGAAAACAAAACCCCTAACATATACCTTTGCCTTTAGGCTTGTTTTCACCTCCTCATCTTCTCCAAGTACACGCTTGCTCCATTTGGATTGATCACCCTTCATACATCTCGAAGCCTTGCTCACCATATTGGTGTGGACCTAACCTAGATTAATCAGCACTTAGCAAAAGGTTATTCCTACAGTGCTCAATTACCAAAACCATTCATGGAGCTTTCACCGTCATGGGTCAGGGATATGATCATTGCCCTCTAACAATACGACGATGTTTTGTGACGAACATTTTGCACCCATCATGCTCTTGCATCAAATCCTCGCTCACTCTTTTCCCAAAATACTTTTGTATCCCACGCACGTGTTGCACTCTTTTTTCTCTACAACTCACTACCCTATCCAACGCCCCCCGCTCGGCCCTCTGCCTGCCCCTTCCACCCCAGGTCGCCGCCTCTACAATGCCCTCTGCTCTAGACATTGTCGCTACGCCCAAAGACGCTTCTGCCCCTTGTATCCACCATTAGTGGTTGCAACTCTTCTTCCTAAGTTGAAATACCTAATCGGTTTTGGTAATTGAGTGATAACTGGTGGACTAACGGTTTGCTTAAATGTTGTATGAGCTAGGTTAGTGTTGAGATGGTGATGGTCAAGGTGATCAAGTGCTCGACATGGATGGAAGGAGATTGAGAAGTGGGAAGAAAAGACCTATACAAAGGATTAAAGGCAAAGGTATAAGATAAGTTTTTGTATGTCCGTACCTCCTTTTGAGCAAAGGTATAAGATAGGTATAAACAAAGGACTAATGGTTTTTTTTATGTTGTCCCAAGTGGTAGAATGGTCTTCACACAAAATTCTCAACTTCGAAAAACCTGCTTTTAACTTTCTTAACATATACATGGTAAACTCAAGCTTTGTCTCCCTCAATATCCTTGAAGTAGAGCTCTTGCAAGAGGTAGTTGACGGCTTGGTACATGTTCTCCGCCAGTGTGTTCTGCTCGCCGCTCCGGTGGGATCCTCTCTAGGTGCTTCTGCGGGGACGCTGAGGACGAGGACCACACCATTTTGGCGGTTCCACTTTCATTGGACTATGAAGGGGAAGGGGTGAACTTGGGTTGCAAGACAAATAAATCAAACTTTCTCTGACAAAAAAAATATTTGATGTTCCGGATGTGACCTAGTTGATTTTTTAATTTTACTTTCTATATCTTATAGATATTTTCTCGGAGACATGAAAATTATATGCAGTGATTTATTTTCACAAACACTTCCGAAATCCCGTCCTAGTTTCTCTTTTGGCGTCCATAAACAAACACACACATACATACATACATACATACATACATACATATATATATATATATATATATATATATATATATATATATATGAATATAGGAAAAATAAACTGGCGAGGGATCGGATACTACAAATTGAAAAGACATGTCGTATTTAAGAGAACGAATTGTTTTCTTTGAAATGATTTGTGCTGACTTACGGAAAATCTAGTCTTTGCATCGATCAGTCAGCTAGACAAAGAAGCTTCTGTTACTGCTACAAATTGGTCAGTCAAGCAGCCAATGCAGCCACACACTGACACTGGAGGATGTATCTTCGCGGCGAAGGAAATTGGCACACCGTACGGTTACTACGTGGAAAGCAAGCCCTGGATTGGAGGCTGGAGCGAATCTCTGTGAGGCACAGCGTACCGGCTCGTCTGCGAGTCCAAAAGTGAGTCCAAGTGACAGAAGGGCTTCCACTCTCATCCGTCAGTCATCACACTGTTTGGGCAGTCTTCGGACCAAAGGTACCAGGAGAGTCTTTCATTTGAGTCTGCAGTATGGTAATAGTTGAGATAAGAGTCTGCTATATGTGAAGTTCTCGTACAATAACATTTATCAGAAGAGTCTCAAGATGACACCTTTTGGGCGCCGTATGGACGTAAATGTAGAACGCCCTTGTTCTGGAATCAGACTGGTGAAACTCAAGTGTTTCGATCCGATGTCCTTAGAGACACAGAAGAACAAGTGAGAATGATTAGAGACAACTTGAGAGTGGATCAGTCCCGACAGAAGAGTTACGCTGATACTCAGAGAAGAGAGCCGACTTTCGAAGTTGGAGATTATGTGTACTTGAAGGTGTCACCAATGAGAAGTGTGAAAATATTCAATATGAAGAGAAAGTTGGCACCGAGGTATATTGGATCTTTTAAGATCCTAGAGAGACGTGGAGAAATAGCCTATTAATTGGAACTGCCTGAGAGTTTATCAGGTGTGCACGATGTGTTTCATGTTTCTCAATTAAAGAAGTGTTTGCGAGTACCAGAAGAGCAGATTCCTTTAAAAGAACTTGCTGTTAAGGAAGATCTCACATATGAAGAGTATCCGATAAAGATCTTACAGACGACAGAAAAAGTTACAAAGAGCCGAGTTATAAAAATGTGCAAGGTACAGTGGAATCGTTATATAGAGGATGATGCTACTTGAGAAAGAGAAGAGGAATTGTGGAAGTCTTATCCCCAACTGTTTGAGTAAGCAATCATGCGAATCTTGAGGACGAGATTCATCTTAAGGGGGTAGAATTGTAACACCCAAAAATTTCATTCTTTTAAAATAAGTAAATTTGATTTAAATTATGTTATTATGTGTGCATTTCAAATTTAGGAAATAATATTTTTATGAAATTAAAAGTAAATATAAGGATAGAAACATGTTGATGCATTCATGCTGCTGCACATTTGTTTTTGTAATGATTAGCTTTGACTAGAATTTGAATTGAATTCAAATTCAACTTCAAAATGAGTTTGGAAAATTTATCTGGAAAAAGAATCTTTTCTTTTTCATTTCCTCACTTTCGGCCCATTTGGCCTTTTTCTTTCCCCGCTGGCCTTCTCGCTCTGGCCGAGCCGGCCCGCTCACCTTCGCCCCTCCCTCCTGCTTTCCTCCTAGGCCGGTCCAGCACCACTTGGGCGGCAACCGCAGCCACTGCCGCTCCCTTGGCCCAGCACTGCACGGCAACTGCCGCCGTGCCCTTCCGGCGCCTCATCCGCTGTCCGCTCGGGCCCACGCGTCAGCGCTGTCCCTAACCCCCGCACGACCTGCGTCCATGCCCGGTCAAGGCGAAACCGCCGCCGCTCCACTTCACGTCATCGTGGGAGCGACCCCCCCCCCCCGCACCCTGGCCTCTACAAAAGGGTGCCGAACCCTTTGCCGCGCTCCATCTGTTGCTCCCCGCTCTGTTTTCGCACTCGCTGAGCACCACAGAAGCCGCAACTGCCACGCCAAAGAGTGCCGAGGTTCACCGTCCGCCCCTCCGTGTGGCTGCCGTCCCCGAGCCTCCTCCGTCTTCGTTTTCCCTGCGGTGAGAACCCCCTTGCCCCCCTCTTTCTCCCCATGCCATTTATTTCGAGTTTCGTGGCTTCTAGAGCCCTAGCCGCATGCGCCAGGAAGCTCCGCATCGCCGGCAATGGCGACCGCTGCCTCGACTCTCTCCTTCGGCCGCCTTATCGGCCTGTCCGAGGTCCCCTTCACCCCCTCGCTCTCCTGGTGTCCTCGGTTCTTCGAACCGTGGCCCGTAGCCACTGAACCATGCACGCTGGCATGTTCCTTGTCGCCGGCCATGGCTGCGCCGTCGCCGGAGCTACTGTTCCCGACCGGCTCCTTCTCTCTTCCCCCTAGATCTAATTCGAGCCACCCATCTGTGATCCAACGGCATAGATCATCCCATACCCCTTCGCGGGTCCTTTTTCTAAAGAGACCCCCTGGTTTCGCCTAATTATGCCCACAGTCCAAAACACATTTCCTGGGTACGCTTTCTCCTTTTGAAAACGTAAAATATACTGTTTTAGTCCAAAATACGTTTTCAGTATTTACAGGAATGCTATTGCACTGTTTTGCTTATAAAATCGTCGTTATAGCTCTGATTTGACCCGTTCAAATTTCGTTAGGTTCGCAATTAAGTTCTCTACATGTTAATACCACTATTAACCCTGTTTAAATCATGTTAATACCACTATTAACCCTGTTCGCAATTAAGTTTTGAGATTAGATTTAGTTAAATAAATTGCTATAGGAAATCCTGTTTAAATCATAACTTTCGCGTTTTAGCTCCGTTTTTCGTGAACTTCGCGTTGACGTGATCGTAGCGAGACATAGAATCTTTTCATAAACATTTTATCTTGTTTTCTATAATGCTGGTGTACTGTTTTAATTATAGGATTGTTTGCTTTGCATGAATGCCTTTGGAATGTTGTATGTTGCCGTGTTGGTCGCGTTCAGACGGTGAGGAGAACGTTGGAGACCAAGAGTTCTTTGATGACCAACAGGACCAGCAGGAGTTTGCTAACCAACGCAAGTATATCATGGGATCTACCTTGATGCCTATTCACCATTGATTAATTACTCATTTGCATGTGTCTAATTTTGATACCCGTAAGGACATCCTAGTGATTGATTATCCTGTTCCTTGTCTCCTATGGGTTATATGCATATGGGTAGTTTGCTAGCGCTCAATGTAAATGTACATAATCTACATAATGAATAATGGTTCTATGGAACAAAAAGATAAAAATTTGCTTTCAAACGACTGAATTATAGGGCGATGGAGCAAATGACTTTCGATCATGATTGCTCTCGGCCCTCCATAAGGACTTATCTGTTGGCAAAAGCTGAGACTGACAGTGCAACCATGAGGGTCATATAGCTCTGACTTTAGCTCAGTAATAGGACCTTTTCTAGCTTGTTAGAGGTTATCTTTATGGCACAAAAAGGGGCTTGCCACGTTGGGTATGGGACTGCCTCTGTTCCTATGTGTATAGCCACGAAGGATTTGTGCCATAGGAAAGGGGGGTTCCTACATCTGCCTACTGAGGAAACCTAGCGGCCCTAACTTGTTAGAGAAACCTATGAAATGGCTTTATAGTGTACCCTGCCCGCTCACCTTGGCAGTGATATGGGAGTAATTAACCCGGGCATATGGGAATCACGACTCGCGGTGAATGTGCACAACCTCTGTAGAGGGTTACAAACTATTATAACAGCCGTGCTTACGGTCACGAGCGGCCCGGAAAACTCATAGAATAACTGGTTACTTATTGTTATTCATTTATGATGTTATATGATGATAATATCATCTAAATGATTCAGATATCTGATTATGTGGGTTTAAATGGGAGCTTAAGCATAACTTGATAATAGTTGATGATAAAATCTTGACTCACTAAAAGTGCTAACTACATAAACCAGAGTCATCCTTTTAAGCTTTCATAACCCCATGTTATCTTGTTAAGTACGGAAAGTACTTACGCTTGTTTACTTTCTATATTTGGATAAAAATTCCAGATGGGTAATAGATGACAACGTGTATGAGGAGTTTCCTGAGGACTATTAGTCTTGTGGTCAACCAGTTGACTGGCTCTGTGTTGGAGCTTCCACGAGAGAGCTATCTTTTTATTTTCCGCTATGTTGTGTAAGACTATGTAATGGTATTAATCGTTATGTAAGATACACCGTGATGATACTTTTGTAATTTGTTAACTTATGTGTGTGACTGATCTCTGGGCACACATGAGCTTTATGCATTCAATTTTATCCTTAAAATTGGGTGTGACAGCTTCTGAGGAGGCCGTCACTAGCAAACTCCACCAAATAGCAAAGCTGTATCCAAATGTTGATGCCATCAAATGGTCAAAGGATTGCCCAAAAACATATGAAAGAGGCAAGCCCTTCCTACCAAACCGGGACATCCAGCACTTACCACTTGGAATGAGAAGGCTCCATGATTGGTACTTGCGTGTTCTCCCAATGAGCATAGACCTCGTACAAGCATGCTTCCCCACCAGCACATTTGGAAGCCTAGCTGAGAAAATTATCTTTGACTTCAATGACATGCAGACATGCTTTCACCTCAGAGCAATAGAGATGAATCTAATTCACACGTGGTGCCTGTAAGTCCTTGACCTCGGAGCAATGGATATGAATCTAATTCACAATATAATCTTTGAATTTTGTTGTAACTAACCCACGCCGTGATTTGTAGAATGCAAATGCACATTATAAAACAAATGCCAAGTGTGAAAGTCAGGTATATAGACCCTCAAGCTATAGCATAAACAAATTTTAATTACCCTAAACAGTGGAAATTAGATGACAAAGAGCTAGC
The DNA here is from genome assembly GCF_019320115.1 of Miscanthus floridulus. Lineage (NCBI taxonomy): Eukaryota > Viridiplantae > Streptophyta > Magnoliopsida > Poales > Poaceae > Miscanthus > Miscanthus floridulus. The sequence continues at coordinate 50,274,368 of NC_089589.1, read as the reverse complement.
TGCTGGAAAGACCCTTCAGGAGAAAGAGGACATCCGTACGAAGAGACTAAGGCAAGAGTCCCTTAAGGTTTCAGCATACATTGCCCTGGCTTTTAAAATTCTCCAACAGCACTCTACTATATGGTTACCATACCACTTGGACACCGACGAGACGTCTTTGATCGGAACATAAACTGGCCTTATGTGGATTGGAATCTTCTTTTGGAGTTCCCATTTAGGCACGTCCTCATCTTCTTGTGCATCACCTTCTTTAGGAGGCACTCGTTGTTCATGTATCGGTTGTGCTTGTTGAGAAAACTGTGGCATCTCATGATGCACTTGCCCGGTACGAGCTGGAGAAGGTTGTGGCATCTCATCAGGCACATGCTCGATAGGAGGCGGGGAAGAATGTGGCATCTCAGGAATGTGGGGGTCACGAGACGGTGAAAATATCTCCCCGGCCTCAACAACTCGCTCCAAATTTGGGAGAGGGGGAGGCGGCGAAGAAGCAGTCAATATAATGTCCCATTTGTGCCAGAGGATGAACTGCCCCATAACGTCTCCGAGTAACACCAGCCCCTCGGGAGTTGCGTAGTCTATCCTCCACTGCATGAACTCGGGCTTCACTGTATGCACCTCGACCCTAGTGTAGTCCGGCGGTATCTTATTATTGTGGTGTAAGCCACCGAGAGGATGTGCCACACCCGTTGCCACCTCCATCACAGTGTTCTGCCGACCGATGAGAAACACCAAATTGATAGTGACTCACTGGGTGGCATCCCTCCTAAAAATTGATAGCTGACTGTGACCTAATTGGATTGGTCAAAAAAAATACTGATTTCTCCAAATAGATTGATATGAACAACATTTTTTTCAATATGAATGTATTGATACACATCAATCTCATCTTTGTCAATGAAAACTGAACATAATCTCTTATGGGTCCTAGATCAGAATAGAGGCAATTTGCGGCTAGTGGTAGTAGTGGCGGAGGACGGAATAAAATGAAGGAATGGCAAAACTGATAACATAGACAATGGAAGATCCAAAGTCAAAGTAGTGCATACACATGCAACACGCAGTACGTGCTAAGTATGAATTATAGAACTACCAAACATATATATATATATATATATATTCATAAGCACAGAGAAGAGAATGAAGAAAACAAAGTGTTGCAAGATCTCATCATCTTATTGGAAAACTATCTCTACTATGTCGGTGGATAGCCCATTTCCCCCCCCCCCCACAGCTTTTATAAAATCTTGTTTCTAAAATCTAATTAACATATTTGAATCCTAATGGATGATCCTAGAAGTATCATCTGAAAATCTTGTATAGAGGCAGCAACATGTACATCATGATTTTATAAATTGGAACGGAGGGAGTAAACAGGGTAGAAGGGGCCAAAATTGTGCAGGCCTAAAATTAAAGGTACATGTAATTAATTGTTAATAGCAACAGCATATAAGTCACAGATATGCCAAAAAGGCACAAGTTGTAATAAGAGAGAATCATTGAAAGCTGAGTGCTTTGTGCCCTGCTTTTGCACTTACATGCAAAAAGGCGTGCCTGAGCAAGTAAACTACAGCTAGACTTCTAGAGTAGCTTCAGATGGTCATGCTGCACTAAACCTAGCCACACGCTTTTTGTGCATTTAACTACCCTGATAATATCACATTATGGGATACAAATGTTAATGGAACAATTGAATTGATGAAAGGCTGTCAAGAGCTTAGAATCAAATTTCAGATGTTCTAAAACAAGTCCGGTAAGGATAACTGGGCAAAAGATTGGAACCCATTAGGCTCTTAAAAATCACGAGTCTAGGAATGCTTGTAGTCTGTGAAGGCTTGGGCATCCAAGGGTGAAACCAGGATTCAGATATTAAGCAAGCACAGAGGCACAGTGCACATGTTTGGCAAAGTGTTGGGAAACACCTAATAATACGGTAAAAACACTAATTAACAGGAGGTAAGTTTATTCATGATTTCCCTTAAGTTTGTTTCAGTTATTGAAATCAGTCAAAACGTGGAGCACACAGGCCTTAACTGGTAGATATATAAAATGTTATCTAGTAATTAAGGATAGGGGAACTAAAAAATCATGAGAATGTATAAACACGGAGACATAAATGCAAACACTGGTGGCTTATATGGATATTTCACGAAGTCGAGAACAATTCTGGACACTTGTAATATTGAAGTTTGGATGTAACACTATATTTAGAGGGAATCTGAAATTCAGGAATCAACAAACATAAGGGCTGGCAGGACCAGCATCTAAACTAACTAAACCACACTATAATTTAAGCTTTAGTGAATTGTAAGGTCAGCTAAAAATATCTCTGGGACTTAATGTGCATTGCATTAGTTAACTTGCAAAGGAAATTTCAAATGCAGGCTGCTACTAATCGGAGTAGTAGAGCTGTCAAAACCATGAATTAAGAGCTAAGAGAACTCTAGGATTCACCTAAAGAATGAGAAATTAATTTAAGGCCTCTATATCTATTATATTAGAACTGTGAAAATTCAGATAGGAGAAAGTAAAATTGGTCTAATGTGGGATAATGAGAGGTAACTTAACTTTATTGGAGCAATCTTACTTAGGTTTAGATTTATTGGAACATTAATACAAGCAGGCAAGCATAACAGCATGATCTCATTTCTGTAAGCACTGACAGTAACACTTACTAGCTGCAGTTTCATGACAGCTGGTCAGCTACTAAATTCAAGTTGGTTCAAAGTCCATACAACACTAAAATCTCAAAACAGTATGCACACCACAACCAAATGCACAATATGTTCTATATAATGGATAAGAATTTGATATTTTTTAGCTGCTCACCCATAATTGCAAAAAGTAAAAATTCTTGCACAAATAATGTTTTAGCTGCTGACTCATAATTCGGTGGAAAAATTTATCTGTCAAGCAAGCCTAAAAATTTATCTGTCATGGTAGAATACCTGAAAGCGATGGACCCAGCAATTCAGCCCCAAGAACAATCTGGGGCGCGGGTCGTCGGCGTGCGGGGGCGGGCGCGGGACGCCGGGGGTCGGCTCGCGGGGGAGGGCGCCGGGGACCGGGTGTGGGTGTCGGTGTGTGGGGGCGGGCGCCAGGGGCCGGGCGCGGGACGCCGGGGGTTAGCGCGGGGGGAGGGCGCCGGGGGCCGGGCGCGGGACACCGGGGGTCGGCGCACGGGGGAGGGCGCCGGGGGCCGGGCGCGGGACGCCGGGGGTCGGCACGCGGGGGCAGGCGCCGAGGACCGGGTACGGGTGTGGGCGGGCACGGGACCGGCGGCGGAAACTCTAGGCAGCCTGACGGCGTCGGAGGAAGAACACAGCGCCCAGACGATGACTCCCGTGCGCTTCCTCCTATTTATACTAGGTACCATTTGTAGGGGCGGTTCCTGATCTAGCCGCCCCTACAAATGCATTTGTAGGGGCGGTTCCTGATCCAGCCGCACCTACAAATATTTTTTATTTTTTTAAATTATAAATTCTATATTTTTTATATCATAAAAACACAAAGTAATATAAAAAAATTATGTATATACACAAATATAATATTTTGTATTATTCTATATATGAAGAAATATATATATAAACAATTGTAGTCAAAACAATATATAAAACAAAAAAACAAAAATTAAAAATTTGAATTTTAAAACTTCGAATACAATTTTATGACGTTAAATGAAATAAAATGAAAATGTTGTAAACATAAAAGTTGTATAACTCATCAACATGTACAACTTTTATTTTGGTCATCTTGTCATGTGACTTTGTTTGAACGATTCAAATTTTGAAATTCAAATAATTTCAACTTGAAACAATATTTTGAAAGAGTAAATGATTTCACATGAAAAACTCATGAATACCAAAGTTGTAGAACTCATCAATATGTACAACTTTTATTTTGATCATATTTTCATTTGACAAAATTTGAACAGTTCAAATTTTGAATTTCACTAAATGGCAACTTCAAACAAGATTTTGAAACCTTAAATGATTTCAACAATAAAAGTCGTCAACATAAAAGTTGTTGACCTCCTCACTATTTACAACTTTTATTTTGGTCACTTCTTCATGTGACAAAGTATTAGTAAACATTGGCAACTTTGGTATTCATCACTTTTTTAGCTCAAAAACATTTAGTGGTTGAAAATCTCATTTGAACTGTCATTTTTTTAAATTTGAAAATTTGAAGTGCTCAAACTTTGACAAATGAAATTTTGTAGTAATAGAGTGGATGTTCAAATAGAGTCATCTGGATGTTACAAAGGGTAGTCTCACACACATGCATAAAATGTAGTCTCATACACATACAAAAATATGTAGTCTTACACACGTACATAAATATATAGTCTCACACGCATGCATAAATGAAGTCTTACAAACACACACTTACACAAACACTCCACGTTCAACAACTAGCTAGCCCGCTGTAACGATTTTCCCTTTGACATCTTTTCGTTCCCATGGCATTATGTCTTTGGGGAGGTTCTTTTTCACAACACTGATCTTCTTAGGAAAGTTTGTAAATAGCGGCATCTCATCGTAGTTATTGTAAGCTTCAACATCATCCACGCCATCAACTCCAATAATGTGTTGTTTCCCGGAGGCAACCACGTGCTTTGTCTTCTTCTTCGGGGGGAGGTTACTTTGTGGGTCAGACATATAGAAAACTTGTGCGACACGTGAAGCGAGCACCCAAGGGTCATCTTGGTAGCCTAGATTCTCGAGGTCCAGGACTCTCAATCCGATCTCGTTCAGTTTGTGTTGTTTGATCCAGCGGCATCGAAACAGGGCCACCGTTATATCCCTTCCATAGTCAAGTTTCCATATCTCTTCAATGATGCCAAAGTATTGGATCTTTCGCCCTAATCCATCGAGAGCCTCTATTCGAACGTCGCTGTTTTGGTTCACATATTTACTATCCTTTGCGTGGGTATAGTACGTGTACCCATTGATGTCATAAGCATTCCAAGATGTCACTTGTCTTGATGGCCCCTCCGCCAACCTACTGATGGTAATAGAGTCTATGGTTTCTCCAGGCGGTATGTTTTGGTCCTTCAACCATGTAGTTAGTCGTTGCTTGTGCTGTTTCATGACCCAATCAAAAGAACGGCCATTTCTCTCCGCCATAATGATAGCCAAGTGTTCATCAATATACGGTTGCATCAGTTGTGTACTCTGCAAGACACTATAATGCGCCCGACTCACCTCTTTGTAATCATGGTCGATGAACACTTTTCTACCACTGGTGCCCTTCCCAGCCAGCCTACCCTTGTGATGAGAATCGGGTTTACCAATCCCTTTCTGTACTTTTAGGTATTCTTGACAGTACTCGATGACTTCTTCAGTACTGTAACCCTCTATCATGGAGCCCTCTGGGTATGCTCGATTATGCACGTATCGACTTAAAACCGACATGAACCGCTCATAGGACCACATTTCATGCAAGTAGCAAGGGCCAAGCGCCTGTATCTGATGAACCATGTGAATCATGAGATGTGGCATTATATCAAAAAAAGCAGGAGGTAAACACATCTTCAATTGGTTTTGTGTCTCCACCACAAATTCATATAGGTCACTCAGCTCTTCCTTGCCAATCGTCTTCTGTGAGATCTTCGAAAAGAAGTAGCACATGCGGGTGATGGCCATTTTCAAGAACTCTGACTTTATAGCCCTGATTGCAATAGGTAGAAACATTGTTAGCATCACATGGCAATCGTGAGCCTTGTAGTGTGTTATTGACAAGTCCTTCATCGACACTAGCTTCTTCACATTTGCTGAAAACCCAGTCGGGACTTTGATCCCCCTCAGAAAAGTGCATATAGCTCTCTTCTCGTCTGGCGTTAGGTTGAAGCACGCCGCGGGCAGAGTGTACTTTCCATTAGCCTTAGGTACCAGGTGAAGCTGTGGCATCACGTTTAGCTGCACCATGTCTTTCCGTGCTTTCAGACCATCCTTTGACTTGCCTATGTCTATCAAGGTAGCAATGAGACTCTCAAAGACATTCTTCTGCACGTGCATAGCATTAATGGCATGGGGGACCTCCAAGTCTGGCCAATAAGGCAGATACTGAAAGAAGATCGATTATTTCTTGAAAGGTACACCTTCGACAGGAGGTGTGCTTCTATCTCTGTTCATCCCATCCGGATTCTTCTTTCCATAGACAACGCATATGTTTTTCACCATTCTGTACACATGTTCTCCGTTATGACGTCTCTCCGGAGGGGGTTCAATCTCCGGGGCATTGTCATAAAATCTAAAGAACAATTTGCTGCGGTACTTGTGACTTGTCTTTAAGAAGCATTGGTTCCTTAGGTAAACTATCTTCTTGGATGCATCCAGGTACACCCATGTAGTACCATCCAAGCAAACCAAGCATCCCATCTTCCCTTTGATCTATCCAGACAAAGCAAACAGCGTGGGGTAATCATTGGTAGTAACAAATATTATTGCTCTACATATGAAGTCCTCCTTTCGGAACGCATCATACATCTGCTCCCCATGCCTCCATAGCCTCTCCATTTCTTGCATCAAGGGCTCGAGGAACATGTCTATATCAATGCCTGGTTGTTTAGGGCCAGAAATAAGAATAGTGAGGAGAAGGTACTTTCTCTTCTAACACAACCATGTTGGGATGTTGTACATGGTCAAGATCATTGGCCATGTGCTGTGGTTGCTCATCCTCTCATTGAAGGGATTCATTCCATCGGTGCTCAGGCCAAACCGTATATTCCTTGGGTCATCGCTGAATTCTTTGTGCTTCTCATCAAACCTTTACCACTGACTACAATCAGTCGGGTGTGCAATCTTATCATCATCCACCTTGCGCTCATCATCCCACCATGTCATGAGTGCGGCTTCTTTAGGGTTTAGGAACATACGTCTCAAGCGGTCGGTCACTGGCAGGTACCACATTACCAGGGCAGGAATTCTTCTCTGCTTTGCATCGTTGCCTAATGGAGTGTCCTCTGGAGGCTGAGATTCTTGTACCACCTTTTTTGTACCCTTCTTATTCCTCTTTTTCCCCGTGGATGGTTCGTCCCCACCGTAAAGGTCATTGTTCTTGTACCGGCTGGCCCCACACCAGGGACATTTATCCAATGACTTGAACGTGTCGCCACGAAAAGTATACAATGGTTGGGGCATGCATGTATTTTTTCAACCCCCATTGTCAATGGACTTATGACCTTCTTCGCTTGGTATGTGTTGGCGGGAACTGAGTTTGGTTATGGCAGCATCCATGACAGGAGATGCAATAGATCATTGAAACTACAGTATGACCAGCCGTACTTAGCCTTCAGGATGAGCAGCTCAAGCACGAAACGTAGCAATGTTCAATGTGTCGGACAACCCTTTTCAACACCATACACAGTCTCCTTCGATGCTTTTGTCACTCTTTCCAAATTTTCTAGACCTTTCGGGCTATTTAGTAAAATCTCTGGTCCAAGGGTTCGAATCATGTCAATTAAAATCATCTTCAACTCCGACACGTGCTCCACCATCATTATTGGCACCACCTTCGTCGTTATTATCCCAACCACCAGCATCACCACCATGTTCATTGCCAAACTCGAAATCCATTCGTGCATCAAGCTCTGCTGAATATTGGGACAGGGATTCTATGGTTTCATCGTCGTATTCCTTCTCATCCTCGTCGTTAACAATAACCGTTTCACCATGATGAATCCACACTATGTAGTCCTCAACAAATCCTCGTATAATCAAATGTGATCTGATGATAGTCACATCTGTCCATGCCATACGGTTTTTGCAATCTTTACAGGGGCAAATAATTGTATCCTTATTCTCTTTCAATGTCGTTGCATGCTTCGTTGTGGCTTCAATAAATTTATCCACCTCTTCACGGAAACCTGCCTTAAACCTTAACGAACCATACATCCAAGAGTTCATGTACTCCATCTTTTACAACAACAACAAAACAAACATTAAAGGACTACTTATTCAGATATATATAAAAATGAATCAAAGTAATAATTATTTGAGAATAATTGTATATACCTCAGATATATATGAATATAAATCTAATATAATTACATGAAGCATACAAACACACCATGGCAGAGGAAAATTAATTAATGACCCATTTATCCATAAATAATTAAAATACATATTTATTGATTACAATAAACAATTTCAAAGACAACAATTAGCAATAATTATATTTTACCCAATATCTTTCATACAAACCCTAGTCCAATTTTATCAAACATAAATTTACAAAAACGAAATTAATAAAAAAACCAAACCCTAGATCTATATCACATGCACATGAAACATCCATAAAACTAACTAATAGTTCACTAAAATCAAGAAACATGGACCAAATAAGGGTATGATCTTGTTCCCATCCCTAATTTATCCTAGTACATTTAAAAGTTGGGTCTAGTTTGCTCATAAATAGCTCAAGCACCATAGAAGAGAGAGAAAAACAAAACTCTAATTACTCACTAACCAACCATTAAAATTTCAAAAAAAAGTGTGAAATAGCATTTTCTTACCTTCTACAACCTCTCCACCAAAGGATTTGAGACCAAAACCTTCCCCCTTAGTAGAGCAATTTTTGGGAGGTGCCCAAGACCTCCCCACCTTTCTTTCACGGGTTGGAGTGAGTGACCCGAGAAGAAAGAAGGTGCTGCTTCTGTTTTATATGGGGGCCATTTGTAGGGGCGGCTGGTGATTGAGCCGCCCCTACAAATCGGAGCGTTAAATACGGGGCCATTTATAGGGGCGGCTCAATCACCAACCGCCCCAACAAATAGCATTTCCAGGGGCGGCTGGTGATTAAGCCGCCCCTACAAATCAGACCCCATTTGTAGGGGCGGCTCGTAACACCAGCCGCCCCTGCTGTTCCATTTGTAAGGGCGGCTGGTGTCTGGGCACCCGAGCACGCTACTGTAGGGGCGGCTCCATCACCAGCCGCCCCTACAAAAAAATCGAACCGTTGCTAAAAATCGTTTTCTACATAGTGTAATAAAATTCTCAAAAAAAAATTGTAGGTAAATATAATAAAAGAGAGAATGGTACAACATGTCATTTGTAGGATCGGAGCCAGGCCAACCGTGGATTCTGCAGCACAGCACACAGTACGTTTGCTTCTCGTTTGATGGAAAGTCGCTCGCTTCAACAAGTGCAAAGACTCTCCTGGTCTTTCAGTCCACAACCGTGAAATTAATTGAGGAAAAAAAAAGAGAGAACGCCTTCAATGAACTTTTTAGTGCAAAGAGCAAAGTGCACCAGCACCCTTTTTTCTGCTGGATCGCAACAAGTGCATAGCATCTCGTCTTTCAGTAGAAGTGGCGCAAGTGAGAAAGCAAATGAGGCCTCGTTTAGTTGTAGGAAGTTGGAATTTGAGGCTACTGTAGCACTTTCGTTTTTATTTGGTAATTAGTGTTCAATTATGGACTAATTAGACTCAAAACGTTCGTCTCGTAATTTCCCATTAAACTGTGCAATTAGTTTTTTTTCGTCTATATTTAATGCTCCATGCATAGGCCATAAACATTCGATGTGACAGATACTGTAGCACTTTTTGGGAATTTGAGATGGAACTAAATAAGGCCTGAAACGTTGGCTACTAGTACGTGGAAAGTCATGAACCCCTGCACTCTTTTGGACACAACGTACGAGGAGAGGCTTTTGTCGTAGTCGTTCGGTTCGTTTGGTTGATAAGCCATGGTTGAAAGTACTGTTGGCTAGTTTGGTGTGAGAGAAAAATACTGTTCATTAATTGATAAGTCATGATTTATAAGCTAAATACGACCAAACGAACAGGCTGAGTCCCAGTGCTGTCAACTTTATTAAGCCAGATACAAACGCACCCGGTCAGTTGATTTCTACGTACGTTCAAAACACTGATAGAATTATTACTGCCAAATAAAGTGCACCAACGAAATTCTACATCTTGTCGGTATGCATCTATCGTCGCCGAATCTCACGGCAACACTAGGTAAATGCAAGATGAGAGCGGGACGAAGAAAGGTTGTGAAGACAAGGGCAAAAATACTATTTCTCCCGTGATATGAGAAATTAATAAAATAATTTATATGATGTTTTAACATAAATGGTAGAGATTTCATAATATTACCTAATAAATTTTAATGTTTTGTGGTGTCGATTTACCATTACCACTTTTTTTTGGGACATGAGGATGTCCCACAGCAAAATTTGCCTACAATATATACCTTAGGCCTACATAAGGGGGGCGTTCGGCTGGTGCAAAATTCCTCCGAAATTCACTGTTCATGGCTGAAAAACACTGTTCACTCTCTCACAAATTCCTCCAGATTCCTCCAAGCGAACAGGGCAAAGATGAATTGGTTAAGCTTCTCGTGGTGGAACCAACCCTACCTGAGTTTAAGACCTCGACTTGACACATGTGCTCGCATTTCCCAAGATTTATTTTAGGGTTTGATGACGCCAGTGGCAGACGATGTGTCCCTTGACAACGAGGCGTCTATGGTGACTTCATCAATCTCAAGATTTGTCGGTTCAACTTAGTTTTTCGAAGGTGCTTATAGGGTGCCCCTCGATAGCGAGGCGTCTATGGTGACTTTATCACTCAAGATTTGTTAGTTCTTCGAAGGTGCTCATAGGGGTGAGTGTATGCTCTGGTACAGAAGGGATTTTAGGATATAGACCCCTGAGGGTTGGGTATTTTGTAGCACCGCCTCTGTAATCGGGGAGGCAGCTTCTAGGCAAATGCTCTTCACTTAATCATTTTCAATGGTCGGATATTGCAAGGCAATTGTCTCTAGAAATCAATTAACAGAGACGATCAGACCTCCTCTTAAAATAGTTGTCCTAAAAAATTGTAATTTCTTATATGAATATAGATAAAGAAAAATGATACTAGAATATTAGAGCTCAATGTAATCTATAACTTTGTAGCTCATAAATTTTGAAATTTAAAATTTTCAAACAACCTCGGACATTGACATAATTTGCACAAAAGTTGTAGTTCTCAATACGATCTACAACTTTGTAGTTAACAAGCTTTCATTTGAAGTCATTTTTAGATTTATAAATAATTGTTTTATGTTCTAAGATATTGAAATTAAAATTTAGAAATTTCAAGTGACATTGGAGATTTTTTAGGGCTCAGTGGGGGAATTCCCCCACCAATTTTTTTGTATTACTGAAGTAAGTAGAGTAGTACAGGTGCACAAGGTGTGGATATAAGGAGATTGCAAAGCTCAAGAACAAAAATGAAAAGGCTACTAAGGCAGATTCTCCAACCAAAGATTTAGGGCACCTTCGAGGTTGGGTTTGGCCTTGATTTAAACCAAGGAAATTTCATTTTTGAAATGCTCTTTCCACTTGTTGACAGTGCAAGGTATGTTATAAAAAATCAGTCTATTCCCTAGGTCCAAATAATCCAGCAAGTAGCGATGATGATTTCTCTACAGTAGCTTCTTCCAATATCTAACCTGACTTCTATGACCATATCCTTGGGCGGTATGTTTAAATTCCAATGTATATCAAGGTAGTTCCAGCAGGCTATGATGAAAGGGCACTCGAAGAACAGGTGCATACATGTCTCTTCAGTTCTAGAGTTGCCAATGGCACAGCTATAGTCCTCCAAAACTTTGTTCTTTCTTCTTAGCAGATTCCTTGTGTTTGGGCAGTCTTTGAGAAGTAACCAGAAGAAGAACTTATGTTTACCAAAATTTCCAGAAGACCAGAGCCAGGAGAAGAGGGGGAGGCTACTGAGGGCCTTGAAGGAGAATGTAAGTTTTCTTAGAGCTAAATTTCCCAGCGTTCCAATTATACTTCCAGCTGTCTAAAAGATCCTGGTTCCAAGTCCTACCCTACAGAAGGAGTTGAAGGGCCTCAAGTTCTTCAGAGGTTTGGACTGAGAGTGGAAAAGCAAAAATCTAATTGACTTCATTGTGCAAGAAGAATCTGAGGGAGCTTTTCTATGTTCTGGCAAAGGAAAACTGATGTGAGAATATGTTTCTGGGACATGGTTCAATCTAGTTATCAGACCAAAAGAGGATGGAGCTACCTAGGTTGGGTTTGCATGTTGCCATGATGTAAAATCAGTGTAACACCCTAAAATTTGTCTCTTCTGAAAATAGGTATTAAATGATTTATTTCTGAATTTTGTGCTCATAAAATATAGGAAAATAAAATTTTTCATTTAATTAAAATTCATCATAAGGTTTAGCAACATGTTTGTGCATACATGCCCTTGCATTTGATGTATTTGATTGAGTGGTTTTGATTGAAAATTCAAAAAGGTTTAAATTGCTTTTGCAAATTAAATTGAAAATGGCTTAGAAGTAAAAGAAAAGAAAGAAAAGAAAATTTGAAAAATAAAAGAATTTAAAAAGTTGTAAAATTTATTTTTGAAAAATTTACTAAAATTTCTCATTTTTATTTGGATTGAAAAGTGTATTTGAAAACCATATTCAAATTTGATTTGTATTTGAATTGGGTTTTGAAATATGAAAAGAAAATAGAAAAGGGGAAAAAGAAAACTCTCTGCTCTCCCTCTCCTCAGCAGGCCGCGCGCAGGCCCAGTCCACTCTCTTCCCCTCCTCCTTTTCTGGCCGAAGCAGCCTGAGGCCCAGCTCCTCCAGCTCTCTCCCTGCGCGCACCGGCCCATTCGCGTTCCGGCCCAAGCCGCAGCCCAGCTTCGCTCGGCAGTTCAGCCCGCACGCCCTTTCTCTGGCTGACAGCCTAGCACTCTCTCCCGCCGACGCTGACGTAGCGGCCCCACCTGTCGGCGCCATCCTCCACCTCCGTCTCTTCTCCGAATTGGACTCGACAATGGCCGTGTCCGCCTCCGCTACGTACCCTCCTGGTGGCGTGCGCTCTACGCCGCCAGACTCATAAATACTGAGCCCCGGCACCGCTACGCCCTCGCCAAATCCTAGAGCAAGCCGCTACGCCATCCTGTGCCCTCCCTGCTGCCGTCTGGATCTCGCCGCGAAGACGAACTCGTCGCCGCCGCTGTAGTTGTCGTTTGCTGCCTCGCCATCGAGGAGAATCTGTTGCCGCCCCTTGCGTCAAGGTGATGCTGCAGACACCGTTCTTGCTCTCTTTTCCTCTCTGTTGCTCACGTATAGCGTCGTCTAACCTTCGCAGAAAGACCTGAAGCTGCCATAACCGACGTACGTTGTCACCGTGCCGTTTCTGCCATCAAAACACCCTTAGTGAGCTCGCTGTCTCCTCCATCTAGCCATGTTTTTCCCGCAGCCATACGAGGTCCCTAGGCCCTTCACCGTGTTTGGCTGGTGAGCTCCACCTCGCCGGCAATGGCCACCACCTGCACCAGGACCCAAATCTACCGAACGAGTCGTGCGAGTGAGCGGAGTTAACCGAGCAGCCATGCAGCCATGCGTGCCCAGTTTTGGTCTTGTTAGCTTGATGACGCCATCATCACGTCACGCACATATTATTGGCCGTTTTCTTTTAGAAAAATAAATCTTGAAATACAATAAAATACGCATATACTTACAATCATGCTGAGCCATCCGATCTAAGATCTATGGTCTAGATTAAAACATACCCCTTCGCCGGCTATTTTGTTAAAGAGACCCCAGTTTCTTGCTATTTAAACCCGAAGTCCCTGCACTGATTCAGAATGCTGATTTTTATTTATTTTAATCTGAAAATAAGTTCTAGTTATTTACAAACTTGCCACTGACCATGTTTTAAGCATTGAATCTCCGTTTTAACTCTGATTTAACCCGTTCAAATTGCGTTAGGTTTGTATTTACAGTTGTCTACATGTTCATACCACTGTTAGATATATTCTCAACTTTTAAAATTCGAGGTTAGATTTAATCTATTATTTTATTAAAGGAAATCTTCTTTAATTCATATCTTCTACGTTTTAGTTCCGTTTTGACCCATTCAAGTTGCGTTAGATTAGCGACGAGATCTATGCGTTAGTAATAGTGTTTACTATGTCACTATTTCTGGAATTTCATGGTTTAAACTTTAATTTGAATAATAATTATGCAACTGGATTTTATAAATAAAATATGATTTGTTTTACTTTAGTTTTATAACTCAAATCTAAATTTGACTTAATTCAATTTATGCAAGCTTTTATATAGTTAAGACACGTGAAGCTTATAGTTTTATATTTTCTATTATGAGTAGATCTTTCGGAAGCCGTTTCTTTTAAACCGTAGCTTCGATTAGCGTGCCTCTTTGCGACTGTGTGCTCGTAGCGATGCGTAGAATCGTATTTCAAACTCTTCTACTTATTTTTTATGATTGGTGTATTGTTCTAATGTAGATATAATTGTATGCTATGCATGTATGTGTACGGATGTTTGTGTGGTGTTCTACGAATATGTCCAGTCGGTGAGATATACGTGGTGATCAAGAAGAAGAAGAAGATGGACGTTAAAGATTAAAGCTTGCCGAAGGGTCGGTGTTTACGGCAAGTATAGCATGGGATCATCCTTGTTGTCCTATACATCTTTAATCATTTAATTCATGCTGCATGTGTCTACCTTGACTGCCACTAAGGATATCCTAGTCTTTTGTACTTATACCTTGATACCTTTGGGGTATTGCATTGTGTAGTATGATGCTAGTGCTCAACTACAACCATGATCTTGTAACTTGACTAATGGTATGTGCAATAAACACTAAAAGGTGCTTTTTAGCAACATGGAACAAGGGGGCTAGAGCATTGGGCTATTTTATGGTGCTCTAGATTCCTCTCCCTAAGGATTTATCTGTAAGTGATCATTCGGGACTTGCAGTACAATTGTGAGGGCTATATGGCTCTGGCTTTAGCTCAGTATGAGAACATTTTCTAGCTTGTTAGTGATTACCTTTATTAACGTAAGAATGGTATGCCGAATCGGGTATAGGACATCCTCTACTCTTATGTGTATAGCCGTGATAGAATTGTGCCATTCGACCGGGGGTTCCTATATCTGTTTGCCGAGTGAATCTAATGGCCCTAACTTGTTAGATGAACCTTTGAAAGGCTTCATAGTGAACCCTGCCGACCTTCCTTAGTAGTGGGTCAAGAGGCTGATCACCTCGGGTGAAAGTGTAAATCACGACTCATAGTGAAAGTGTACAACTTCTGTAGAGTGTAAAACTAGTATATCGACCGTGATCACGGTCACGAACGGCCTTGGAACATTTACGGAATAAATGATGAACACCAATGATATGGATGATGAAGATGTTCACTAATAGTTAATTGTTTATGCTATTCATTATTCATGTTTACCTGATCATGTGTTTATATGGGCTGGTGATAAACTTGTTGCTACTCCTATGCTAAACTCATGACTCATTAAAAGCTAATCGTAGTTAACCAGTATCAGCCTTTCGAGCCTCATGAACCCCATGTTATATTTGTTGAGTACGACATGTACTTACGCTTATTTTATTTTTCACATATTTGGATAAAAATCCCGGATGGGTACCAGATTGCTAGTTTGGAGGAATTAAGCTTGTGATCAACCAGTCAGTTGTCCTTGTGGAAATGGAGTCTTCACCTGAAGATCGGAGTTGTCTTTTCTGCTGTCTATACTCTAAGGTTATAATCTTTATACTAATACGCTATGTATTTAAGCATTGCTTTTTGATATTACCCTTATTTGTAGCTATATGTGAGATTTGACTTCCTAGGCTCACATATGGTGTGTATCTGGTTTTGTTCTTAAAACCGGATGCTACAATCAGGATATAGCTTGAGCACATCCTTCCACCAGAAGGATCCAACTAGACATCTTGCATGCGGTGGGACATTGGTGGAGTAAAGTTTTGACCATGTCAGGCTTATCGAGGGGACATCTGCATGATTATAGAATTTGCCCATGAATTTCAATAAGAGGGCCACGTTTAGATTGAAAGTTTTTTCAACCTGATGAATAGTACCACTTTCGTCTTATTTGACAAATATTGTCCAATCGTGGACCAACTAGGCTCAAAAGATTCATCTCATGATTTCCAACTAAACTGTGTAATTAGTTATTTTTTTACCTACATTTAATACTCCATGCAAGCGGCTAAAAATTGATGTGATGGAGAGAGAGTGAAAAAACTTGGAATTTTGAAGGGAACTAAACAAGGCCGAGGGTTTTTTTTTCTGTGTTTGTATGTTAACTATGCCAAGGCCACGCTTAGTTTTGGGCCTGCAAGCAGGCTCCTAGCCTGCCAAACAAGAACCTTTTTTTGTTGATATCACCTTCACTCCACAGACAATGTTTCCTATACCTGTCAATTTGCTTAATGACTTGGGGAGGCAAAATGAGACTACACATATAGAAAGTTGGCATAGCTGTGAAGACAGAGTTAACAAGTACCAATCTGCCTTGATATGAAAGCATCTTGCTGATCCCATTGAGCTTGGTTTCAATCTTGGACGGAAGAGGGCTAAATTCTTGAAAGGAAGGCCTATAAATATCCGGTGGGAGCTGCAAGTAGGTGAAGTGCTCCGGTTATCTTGTGGACTCCAGTTATCCAAACCGAATAGGGTATCTTGCCCCTTTCAAAGGAAGCACATACCATATACCAGAATTTCATCATCATTCTAGACCACCCAAGGGAAGTATGAGGTGTTCAATTTCTTGCATTTCCCTTCGAAGTGTCATTGAGCGGGCTTTCAGAGTATATAAGGAGAAGTGGTGTATTTTGATGGGCATACTAAGTTTCTCAACTCGTACTCAGAAGCATATCATTATTGCTTATTTGGCATTGCAGAATTTTATCCGTGACAACAATTTGTGTGATAAGGAGTTCGAGAGATGTGATGCTGATGAGGAATACTTGGTACAACAGATAAGTGACACGACACAAATGCAATGAGATGAGATGTTTCTACAAATTACAAGGGTCAAGTCCTCCTCTGACTGCTCTTCATTGTCTCCTTCTAACATTTGTGAAAACATTTCCTCTAGGAGTGCTATCATTGTGTGCTTGATCCTGAAACCCATAAATGCAATTCTAGCTTTTAAGTATTATTTGAGTATCACTACTTCATATCAGGAAAATGGTGTATGAGTGCAATAAAGTGCATGAGAAGTGTACCTAAGTTCCAGATCCATGGTACTAATATTTTCTCCAATTTTCATAGTCTGGTTGCAAGATATTACAATGGAACCTCCAATGGGACAGAACTTCATAGAAGCAAATAGGAAGTCGAACAGGACATTCGGCAGTAGCTGCATTAAGTTCGGATTATGAAGCCTTTGCTTGCGAAATTTCTCTGCAAGGTCGGTAGATACTCTGATCCCTTTTCCTTGACAAGCTGGCCGTACTTCACTTATTGCGGCCTCCAGCATGTCTTGTAACACAAGTTCACCCATCTCGAAATCCATATGACTTAACCTGTGAGCCCAGCAATATAATGGAACATTATTAAGCCAATGGTCCTTACAACATTGATGTAAATCAGATAGAAAAACTCCTAGCTTGCTATGAGACCTTAATAAAAACAAATGAAGAAAAAAATGGTACGTCATGGAGAACAAAACCTTTAACCTTTTTATCATACTTCTGTGTCACATCTGCTTCTCCAATTCTAGCTCCTTATTTATGTGGACAGCAAACAGTTGTGCTATGAATTCACATGCATGCCGTAGCGAAAAGGGGACATGTCTAGGGCTCATATGCTGGCAAACAATGAGGCCCCATAGCTTCTTCCTCGGGCGCCACCATTCTGTTGGTTGTTCATGCTTGGCATTAGAATATTCTCCATTTTTTGATTTATCACAACAGCCATTACTAGAGAGGCAACCGATTTCATGTTCTTCATATACTGAAGGTGACAAATTTGTGGCACCCCAAGAGTTGAACCACACAAGCTAACATTAAAAGGGAGTTCCTCGTCTTTGATAATCTTCACTGGCCTCATAGAGCAGTCACATATCATTTGAACTTGGTGCTTCATGAAAAGAATCCTGGCGGCTTGAGGGATATCAGTGGCTGGATAGTGTAGGCCAATAAATGGTTCAAGACCAGGTTCTCTAACCTCAGCAATGATCTCACCATGATAATCTTCATGGAACTTGTAAGCCATGACTCTATCATATCCCACTAAGTCAAAGATTTCTTGTACCAAAGTATTGCACAAGACCCCACTTGGCACTCACTGGATCTTTGATACTGCCGGCGCCGCAAGCATGTAAGACTGCGGCAAAGCCCATGCAACAACAGTAGAAATTTCAGAAGGCTTCACTGGCTCAAAATCAACCACTAGACAACCAGTACCAGTCCCCTTATGGGCAATGGCATAAAATAGCTTGCCCGATGATCTGCATTCAACTAGGACTGGATTCAAAGAAGAAACTTCAGCAGACCTTAGTACCTTGTGTAGTGATGTGGCACTATATTCCATGAAAAGTGACAATGCATTCGTCCCAATGGACAACATTGGGGATTCATAGATACTTGGCTCTGCATGGCTGATTGTTTTAAGCATCTCGGGTGCATTTTCACTGAATGCAATGACATTGAGGCTCATTACATCAAGCACCAACAAGCAACCAAATGGCTGCAAGTAAGGCTGGACGAAAAACTCGAAGCTCGTTAGCTCGCTCGGCTCGTGGCTGGCTCGACTCGGCTCGGCTCGGCTCGTTATGATAACGAGCCGAGCCGAGCCAAGATTTTAGCTCGTTAGCTATAACGAGCCAACTCGAGCCAGCTCGCGAGCCGCTCGCGAGCTAAACGAGCCAAGCTTCCAGGAAAAAAAGTATCAAAACTTGTATTAGTTTTTGTATTACTTCATGTCTTGCACTTTACAATTGACTGGTAACTGGTCTAGACCCTATAAATTGACTGGTAACTGGTCTAGATGTATTTCTTTTGTATTATTATTATTCTCAAACTTTAGATAAATGCAAATATTATATTTTGTGTATTTTTTATACCTGGCTCGCGAGCTTAACGAGCCAGCTCGAGCTTTTAACGAGCCGAGCCGAGCCGGCTTTCTGGCTCGTTAGGATAACGAGCCGAGCCGAGCTGGCTCGTTATCTTAACGAGCCAGAACGAGCCGAGCCCAAACGAGCCGAGCCGGCTCGTTATCCAGGGCTAGCTGGGGCTGTATCCTCCTCTGAGCGCTCCTGCTATAGATTTGAAGTGGCCCCCTCTAACAACATGGGGTAATCAAAGGAATCACCAGAATCTTCATATTTTGTGCCAAGTTCAGCATCAAGGGTTATTTGTGCTGACATCCTTGCTAGGGAACTCTGCTGGGTTGTGTTGCAAGAATTGGAGAATTGGGTAGGTTTTGATGAAAACATTTTGTACCTCAAGTATATGATCCACTCAAAGGTACTACCAATTGTACCACTCCTGCTTGATAACACATCAAGTGAGTAACCACTATTGGAATTTGAAAAAACAAAAGACTTATTTAGTGTACTACAAGAATATACACTCAAAATTAAGTAATTAAAAAGCCCTTGACAAGACTATATACAGTGTAGAAGACTAGCAGTACATTGGGGAAGATATATACCCTTTGTTCGTAGTGCAATTTATTTATTAGATGTGTTTGGGAAGGCATAGTGCTATAGTATTCCAAATATTTTCGTCAACAAAATAGTATTCAAAAGCTTATTCTTAGCAATACAAAACATCTTACTATTACTAATGCTCTAATGGAGGCTCCATGTTAATTCTTAGAAAAAAAGATGATTAAATCCTAGAAATTAGCACAATAATAATAAATATCTAGCCTTTAATTTAGTATCTCTAAACATCAGTGCAAATAATAGACATTGAATCTATTATGTTTTATTAAAAATTACCCACCTTTGTAATTATGAAAATACACAAAGTAACCCACTAATTTTGTATCTAAATTATCCACTTCTTCCATTATAATTTGAAATAACCCCATAAATTTGTATCTAAATTACCTACATATGCCACTATGAAAGAATTTTTAAACCAACCCCAAAATTTGCATGTAAATTACCCACATCTGCCATTAGTAAAAGATTAATCATAATAACCCTCTAGGTTTATATCTAAATTAACCAACTCTGCTGTTATGAAAGATAATTTAAAATATCACTGTCATATTTTTTATGAATTACCCACATATGCTATTATGAAAGATGATACAAAGTAATCCCTAGGTTTGCATTCAAATTACCAATATATGCAATTATGAAAGATATTAGAAAGTAACATCTTTTAGTTCATATGTAAATTATCCACCTCAGCCATTATAAAAAATAACAAAAAATTCTCAAATCTAGAGGTAAATGCTAATATAACCTATTACAAAAATATTTCAACATCCGTAAAGTATGTTATGTATATTTTTAAATTACACACTTTCTATGTATTTACGTTAAAAGTAAACATAAAATTATTAGTCAAGTAAATATGTATGCATTAAATAAATATTTATTTAAATATCTTATCGAACATGGAATAAATACTTAAGAAAACACATAGCAATGACTAACAACTTTAAGTCATATCAATACTCCATGGTAATAAATTTCCTAAGTTGTCTTAAATAAGTTTATACATATTGAAGAAACATTATGTTATATCAATATTAGCAATCTAATTAAATACTATATGATTTATAAAACAATACTACTACATACCTAATGTTTTGATATAAAAAAATTCAACATCTTTAGTTTCATGGTGCAAGGTAAAACGACTATTTGAGACATTGTAAGAGCCGAGTACACTTGAGCATAGAATATTTTCTTAAAATAAAATAAAATAAAATAAAATTTGAATAAAGGATACATAAGCAATAGTGTTTCAACTTAACACATGGATAGAAAATTGCAACAACTAGAAAATTGTAAACAATTACAAAACCTCTATGACTGTGTAAAAAATATAAAATAACCCATGAATCCATATTTAAATTACCCACATATGCCATTAAGAAACATGATAGATAACTAAGTATCAATCTACTATTACGATAAATAATCTACATAACCCCTAAAATTTGCATGTAATTACCCACTTGCTATTATGATAGATAATCTACATAGCTCCTTAAATTTCTATCTAAATTACTACTTATGTCATTATAAAAAAACTAAATTGTCCCCTCCGATCTACATCTAAATCATCAAAATCTTCTATTATAATAAATGTTTAAATAAAGGTAAAACATATATATTTGTACATTACCCACTTATATTGACATTAATATATTAAAATTTGACTAAATAATCATACATGTTCTACCATCATTCAAATCATGAACACATGCATGCATGAGTGATAAATATATATGTTATGTTTCAACGATCATGAAAATATGTGCTTAATATTTCATATTCTAATGATAATAACAAATTATTTAACACTATACTAATAGCCATGACATATAGTTTATATAAGTTGTTACTTTAGATATATTTACACATTTTAATAAAAAAATGTTTGGCACATCTATATTGATTGATAGTATTACTGTTATTGCACATATTCCTTGACAAAAAAAATTCGAATA
Organism: Miscanthus floridulus; assembly: GCF_019320115.1. Lineage (NCBI taxonomy): Eukaryota > Viridiplantae > Streptophyta > Magnoliopsida > Poales > Poaceae > Miscanthus > Miscanthus floridulus. The sequence continues at coordinate 50,252,924 of NC_089589.1, read as the reverse complement.
GCTGAGAGATGGGGAAGGTTAGTACAGCCCACAGGTGGCCATATCTTCCTAGACTTTGGGATTCATTTGGATAAACAATTATTATAAAGCTTAAATCTTAATAACATATTGAGGTTAGCATCTTTACCCATCCTAGATCTCACTTCAACCTGTACCACCGATCTTAAGCAACATTATGTAACTTTTAAACAAATGTTTATGCCATCGTAGTACTTAAGATTACAAGTTACGATCTCAAGTCCTTATTGTTTTCTAAAAAGCACAAAAGGATAAAAAACTATATCAAAGTATAAATTAGTAAGATAAAATTTGGAAAATTAAAATTTAGATTCACGGCATCATAATATATGAGCTGCAACAAGAGCAACCATAATTGAAGCTAAGGTTTGAACTAAATGCATATTAAATATACACAAAGATATTATGTAAAAAACTGTGGATATAAATAAAAAGCATATAGATAAATAATTGATTATAAGTTTACAATCGTATAAACACTACAAAGTGTATATTGTGCCTCTTATGTTAAAATGAACATAAGAGGGTATTGCGTCAACTGAGCCCCATGGTGGTATGCTAGACTTGGAGAAGGATTAATATAGTATAATCAGCAGCTACAGAAAAAAGGGTGTATCATCAGCAGGTAACGAACCATGCCTAACAACCTAGCAAGACCATGCTCCCGAAGCCTGTGTCGTAGAATTTTTTAGTACATACTATTGGCAGCAAAGCAGTCAGTGGACTTTGCATTTCCATATTTGAGAATCAAATACAAGAGAAAATGGTAAAATTTGAGCCAATTTCGAATAAATTGGACCAACGTGGGAAAAGTCTAGTTTCTAGTGGCCGAAGTCAACCGGCCCAGACAGGTTTTGCCTGTGTCCGGTGGTTGCCGCAGTGTGCTGTGCAAACCCGCCTAGGGTGGTTTTTGAAAGTGAAATTCGATCAAAACTCCTCTGGTCTCATAGAAAATTTTTGTATATCCTGTTTTAGGAAGGTTTTCTACTCGTATAAGACCACCACCCTTTCTATATACATATATTAGAAAACCATGTCGACCCAACGCCGTTTGTCCCTCATGGGCTCAATCATCTGGAGGTTGGCCCTCGGAAGCCAATGGAGAGAGTGGTTTTGATGCGTCCTCGTGCCAAGAATCAAGACTTGGCCATCGTCACCATCCACCCAATGCCGGCGCATCAGGTAACTTTCCAAGCCATCCGAGCAGTAGTGACAGATTTCTTGACCAACGAGCAGAATGTTGTCTTCACTGATATGCAACCCACCCACCTTGGTCTGGCTTACGTTAGGTTTAGAAATGCCTTTGATAGAGATCGTCTGATTCAGCATGGTGCTTATATTTTCGGTGATGTCACGATCACTTTTGTGGAGCATAACAAGGGTAGAAACTGGCTCACAATCAACTTCAACAAGGAGTGTTGGTTGTTGCTGATGCGATTTCTGCTAGATTTCAGGGAGGATGAGTTTGTTGCCAATACCATCAGTACTTTTGGTAGAGTGCTTTACTGGGTTGATGATGGTAGACACTTAACAAGGCTCTTAGTGCAAGCAAGAGTTGTTGATTTTTAGTCCATTCCTCAGTTCCTAGTTCTCACTAAAGGAGAAGGCTTCCAGGGTGAGTCATGGACAGTGCAGTGTGAGGTACTGCAGGGTAATTTGCTTGGTGTGCTACCACAAGATGAGGACCCTGCTCCTGGACCTGATGCTTTCCCCCTGGTGGTCCTTTTGATCTTTTTGGTTTTGGTCAGAATGGATCGGGTCCTGCAGCTCAACCCAATCTTCAGATAGGCCCCAATGTGGTTCCTAGAGGTTTTGGTGGACAGAACAATCCAATGAATGATAATGCAGCTGTTGGTGACTGGGATGGCTGGCCTAACAATATCCAAAATATCCCCAATTTTAACCTAAATGATGATGTTGAGGGTCCTCAAGAGCTGGACCTCAATATGCAGCCAGATATGTAGGAGATGATTGTGGATCCAGTGTTTGCAGGACCACAACACGTTGGGATGCCTCTTGACCTTAATGAGATTCTGAACCACGTGAATGAGGAGGAGGAAGACAATCAGGTGGAACAGGGTGACCTAGCTCTGATGCAGGGAATTGCAGAACCGGTCCTGGACATCGCCCCAGCCATTGAAGTCAATATTCCTGTTGTTAATGAACCTGAGAACTTTCTGCCTTTGGAAATTCAAGAGGATGAACTCATGGCAGATGAGGAAATCAAACAGCTGCTAGATGAAGAAGCAGCCCAGGGAAATGCCCCTAGGCCTCAGAATATACATGTGGGCTATGTCTTCATTAGCCCACAGCCCAATATATCTGCTGTCAGTCCTTTTGTGACAGCTTTCCGGTCTAGATTTGAGGATAGCTCTGGGATGTGGAAGAAGTTTTTTGCCCCCCAACCTGGGGTAGCACCTGAATTCCCTATTCCTATTGAATGGGCAGGTTTCTTCACAACCCTTCTAATGTCCCCAGGCCACTTTGAGAAGGCTAAGGAATTCATGCAGTCTACAAGTCTCCTTCCTCTTATTGGTGAGGGACACAACATCAGTTTTTCTCTACCCAGCAATTGTCCAAGCAAGGTCCCCCCTGACTTGCAAGCTGTCACCTATATCTAAAGCTAAAGACACAGAAGTAGACCCAAAAGATGCCCCACCTATTGACAGTGATGGCTCTATCACCTCCACTGCTGAGAATAGCTCCACCACCAACACCAAGAAAACTAGAAAGAGAGCCACTGTTCTGGTTGAAACTCAGGTAAGGAGGAGTCCCAGGGTTCAGAAGAACAAGAACGGATTCAAGGATCATGTCTGCAAGGACAAAAGCTACCTTGGCTACAATTCTGTACCACCATCAATCTTGATGAAGACCATCAGAAAGCTAAGTGCTTCTCTCTGTGACATCGAAGCTTCACAAGTAACTGACTCGGCTCTCAACAACAAGAAGAAGAAGGGTACAACACCTGTTGGTACTGTGCCCCCTAAGAAGAATGACAAGGAAGCTGATGATGATGGTAATGGAGAAGCTGAAGACAGACCCACTTCTAGGATGAATCACCTGAAGATTGCTAGAGGGTGTTCCTCCAGCCTTTGCTTTTTTCTTTTCTTTTTTTCTCTATTTTGTTGTTTAGTCAGTCTCTTTATCCTAAAAACTTATGGTACCCTTTCGTTTGTGTGATGGATGTGGCTGTAATGACTCTGGGCTTTTTATTAAGTCACTCTTTTGATGTACCCATGCTGTGCTTGGTTGTACTAGAGTGCTTTTTATATCATAGGTTTTATGGATAATAGACAATCTAACAGAACTTGGAAGATCCTCTATTGGAACATTAGAGGTATCAATGCTGAGAACAAGTGGGATTCACTCAGAAACAAGATCACAGAGAACAATTGTGATATTATCATCATTCAGGAAACCAAAAGAAGTAGTTTTGATCTCAGCTACTCAGAAAGAAGGTCTTTTGATGCTTTCTGCTTTTTGCCTTCAATTGGGGCCTCTGGAGGTATCCTAGTGGCATGGAAGAGCTATTTCTTCTCTGGTCTAGAAATCTTCCAAAATGAGTTTGCCATTTCAGTTGAGTTCCCCTCCTAGTTCAACAATGATTCTTGGATCCTTACTTCAGTGTATGGCCCTTGTGATGTTGAAGGAAAGAGTGCCTTTTTAGATTGGTTTGAGAGCATTCAGATGCTTGATGATATTCAGTGGCTGATAGTAGGGGATTTTAATCTAATTAGAAAGCTAGAGGATAGAAATAGGCCTGGTGGAAACATTGGAGAAATGTTAATGTTCAATAATGCTATTAGCTCTTTGGGTGTGGTGGAGATTCCCTTGCATGGCAGGAAGTTTACTTGGACTAATAAACAACAGCCCCTCTCCTTGAAAGGCTAGACTGGTTCTTTTCCTCCCAAGCCTGGACCCTTAGGTACCCTCTCACTCTGGCACACTCACTGGTCGTTTGTCCTTGTATAGTAGAGGTAAAAACTGCCATCCCACAAGGACAAGTTTTTAGATTTCAAAATTTTTGGGTGTCACACCCTGAGTTTTTGACACTGGTGACTAGTTCTTGGAATGCTCCCTACCCCCATCAAGATGCAGCTAAGCTCCTGACTGCCAAATTTAAAGCCCTCAGAAATAATCTAAAAAGATGGCAGGCCCAACTCTCTAACATGAAGAAGACCATTGCTAATGTCAAACTTGTAATCTCCTTCCTGGACTCTATTGAAGAATGGAGAGACTTGGCTCTTCATGAATGGAACTTTAGAGAGATTTTGAATCAGAAGCTTGCTAGTCTTCTTCATCAACAGATGGTTTATTGGAAGCAAAGGGGGAATATCAAGTGGGTTCAGTTAGGTGATGAAAACTCAAAGCTTTTCCATGCCAATGCCACTTTGAGGCATAGAAGAAACCTGATTACTTCACTTTCTGATCACTCTGCAAATCTACTCCATGATCATAGCTTAAAGGATGACCATATCTAGAATGACTTCAAGGAGAGACTGGGGCATCAAACTTTGAGCAGATGCTCTTTGACTTGGACTCTTTGTTTATTCAGGATGTTGATCTTAGTCCACTTGAGGAGCCTTTTAGCCATCAAGAGATTGATGAGGTCACTAAGCAGCTACCCTTGGACAAGTCTCCTGGCCCTGATGGATTTAACAATGAATTCTTGAAAAAATGCTGGCCCATAGTGAAACAAGACTTCTATAGCCTCTGTAATGCCTTTCATCAAGGATAGATTTGCCTCAAGAGCATAAATGGTTCTTTTATAACTCTTGTTCCAAAGATAGATGGGCCAACGAGAATAAATGACTTCAGACCAATTTCACTGCTCAATTCCTCTGTCAAGATCATCACTAAGCTCCTAGCCAACAAGTTGCAGCCCCTTATCACTAAATTGGTCCATGTCAACCAATATGGTTTTATTAGGACAAGAACCATTCAGGACTGCCTTGCATGGTCCTTTGAATATCTGCACCTATGCCACACTTCAAAGAGAGAAATTATGATGCTTAAGCTTGATTTTGAGAAGGCTTTTGATAGGATTGAGCATGGGGCCATGTTAGAAATTATGAAAAGAATGGGTTTTGGGGAAAATGGTTGTCATGGATGGAATTGATCTTCCGTTCAGGAACCTCATTTGTCTTGTTGAATGACATCCCTAGAAAGGTGTTTCATTGCAAAAGAGGAGTAAGACAGGGAGACCCTCTCTCCCCCTACTTGTTGTTTTAGCTGCTTGAAAGCCCTAGTTTGGTTTTGGATAATTGATTAAACCTAGGACTAACCTTTGATCTAAGTGTGTGAATTAGAAAATGTGGTCCAATCCAAGTGTTTGAGCAAGATGAGGTCCATGGTGATGTAGGTGGACATGAAATAAAGATGATCAAGCTCAACTTGGGAATGAAGAAAGAAAAACAAAAACCGAGAAGATCAAGGCAAAGGTATATGATAGGTTTTTGTTTTGCACTCAAGACACCATAGAGGGTGTGAGTGACTTAGGATCGATAGCCACGGGGTGACCAGACTCACCCTGGCGCGTTCGGTCAATTATGGCGAGGTGGCACAGCTGGGCGAGAGGGTAGAGGAGCGACCGGATGCTGCCTCTAGCATGTTCGGTCCCTTGTTGGATGTTGGCGGTTGGCAGCGATTGGACATGATGATGGTGCATTAGGTGGGCTATGACGTATGGTGATGTCAGCACCGAGAGCGCAGGCAGAGGAGCAGCGCTAGGGCTGGACGCTGGGGCACGCCAGGTCAATGTTGACCTAACACGTTCGGCCAGTGTTTTGCCACTCTGGGAGTTTTTTGGAAGTGATCAGACACCGTGGGCTTCTACATCTGGTGGTGCAAGCGGTGCGTTCGGTCATTCTTTAACACGCGAGCGACTGAGAGTTGACCATTGAGATCGAATGGCTAAGGTTTGAATGCGGGGGACACGTGGCTGCATCCGAGCGATCGAATGCTAGCGCAGTGCGTCCGGTCAACACGATCGGTGCGTCTGGTCAGTACGCAGGGCGCCCCTTTTTGTCTATAACAGCTCTATTCATTTGGGGACGTCTATAAATAGTGTTTGGCCAGCTTGGGGCTAACTCTCTCGGCACTTTGACATACTTGACATCCTTGTGAGCCTTGGCAAACACCTCCCACCCATCTCTATCTTTGATTCATCATCATAGTGAGATTGGGAGTGATTCCAAGTGCATTTGCTTGAGTGATTGCATCTAGTGGCACTTGGGGATCATTGTGGCTAGGGATTTCTTGTTACTCTTGGTGGTTGCCACCACCTAGATGGCTTGGAGCAGCAGAGGACCTTCAGCATGTGTTGGTGATTGTTCGTGGCCGGCTCCGGTGATTGTGAGGGGTATTGTACCTTCCCCAGCGGAGAGCCAAAAGGTAACTCTAGTGGATTGCTCAAGTCATTGAGTTACCTCACTTGTGTGTAGGTTCTTGCGGTGTCCAATGGTGTGGACGAGGTTCATGCAACACCTCTTATCCGTCGAATCACCAAGTGTTGGTCGGCACAACGGGGACTAGCGTGCCGGCAAGCACGTGAACCTTGGGAGAAAAATTGGTTGTCTCTTGCCCATTGGTATTCTCCCTGTCGGGTACCATAAAAAGGGGTACCCTAAGCAAGAACCGAAAAATTGCTTAGACCTTGTAAATAACGAAACCAAAATATAACCGCAGGCAAACCCGCCACCTCATCCGAGGCCCGGCTGGACCGCCCGACCCACCTCGAACAAATATCTGGGCTCGGTCTAGAACCATACCACGAGGCCTCGGACGAGGTACCAATTCTCCGACTCTCCCGAGGCCCCACACCACAAGGCCTCGGATGAAGTATCGATTCTCCCATTCGCCCGAGGCCCCATGCCATGAGGCCTCGGACGAGATACCAATTCTCCGACTCGCCCGAGGCCCCATGCCACGAGACCTCTGGCGAGCACCCAGTTACCGACTCGCTCGAGGCCGGCTCAGCATCAACCCCGTCACCGCCGCCTTGATCGACTTATCTGACAAGACGTCACATCCAACTAACACGTTCAACCACTCCCGCGACGTCAGCCGCATGTCGGCACGGTATAGCGGAGTGGCCGACGTGACGGGAGTCACATCGACCCCATGCCATTTGAGATAGGATGGGGCAGGGGTTACCAGCCGCTGTGCTCGGCACTATGCCCACGACGGACACCAGTGCCACGCTATGCTGCCTAACCCCTGCTCAGGCATGGAAAGTCATGTCTGAGCCCCTGTAGCCTCAGAAATGACGTGCAAGGCCAACTGCTCCCTCCGAGCCTCAGCTACCCACTTCCGGGCTCCTGTAGCCTCAGGACTCGTGCCCATCGAGCTCCCCACGATAGTCCATCCTCTGCATCGACTCGGCCTATGCTCTCTATGTTGTCAGCGCTCTAGGACCGGCACATCGCCCACAGTACGCGCCATGCCCTGTGTCGGGCTGCAAGAGCTCCCACATCGTGCACAGGGCCTAGCTCCTGTAGCCTCGGAATCAGCGTACCCATGCCATCGCATCAACCTGGCCTCGGCACTCCACGCCGATCAAACATACAGTGGCCAGCACGCCTCCAATAGAAGAAGGTGCGCCTACCACCACAAGAGCTCCCATGTCACACAGGATCAGGCATGACCGGCACGTCGCTCTAGTGCACGAAGGACAAGACCGCTCCACCGACCACGTCGCCATAGTGACAAGCTGCAGGGCTCGGACATGCCGCCCCTGCCGAAGAATGCCACGTAGCAAATACATGAACTGCCCCTATGCCTCCCTTCGACTATAAAAGGGAGTGACCAGGGCCCCTTCTAGGCAGGAGACACCCGTGCAAGCGACGCACAACACTCTGTAACACACACACTCCTTCACTGCAAGAGATCAACATCTCAAGCAACCCGCACTACTCCTCACAGAGACCTAGGGCTAGCTCCCTCTCTCGCCCAGCTTGTAAGCCCCTACTATATGCACCTCGGTGCAAGGAATACAAGATCACTCTCTTAGATTGAACGTAGGGCACCTATTTCCTGAACCAGTATAAACCTTGTGCCTCTTTGCATCACCATCCAGGATTAGGGACACGCAGTACACTTTCACTAGTCGGTTGAGGGCCCGCCGGTCCAAAACATCGACAGTTGGCGCGCCAGATAGGGGGACTACTATGTGTCAGCTTAGTTATCCCAATAGATTCCGGATGGCAGACCCCGTGCGACCACTGCGTCTTGGTACAATGATCTGGTTTGGGAGCCTAGAGTTCATGTCTCTAGGATATGAGTACGACATGGTACTCCTCCCACCTAGAGCCCCACCGACCGATGACGACATCATGCACCAGCAGCCCAGGCGCAGGCAGCGCCCAGGCCGCCGCTCTTGTCGCGCTCGCTAGGCGCGACGTGGGCGGGACCACCCTGACACCATGCAAGTTTAGGGCGACGATCCATGCTCCACTAGTATCCCATACCCGGCTGTTGGTGCAGAGTCCCTAGCTGGGGACCTGTCTAGCTTAAGCCTCGGTAAGAGAAAGATGCTAGTGGCGCGCAGTGACGCCCTGTCATCAAGCTCTGCCCCATCACCTCCTGAGGAGCCAACTCCGGTGGAGCGAAGCTCGGCGATGACACCATCCCCAAACCCCTTTGGGTTGAGCAATGCCGACGTGGCCTATGCTTCCGCTCACGCAGAGCCCCAAGGACGCCACCAATGTTCTGCCCTCGACCTCATCGTCACAACCCCGACCCACACCCACGCTGACTCCTCGGAGGAGGACGAGGCATGGGCCGGAGCGGACTTCTCCAAGCTTCACGACCCTGAAGCCATGCGCCGCTTCATGGCCACGAGCGACTACTACTTAGGCTACTCTGACTCCGATAACGAAGACACTTACGATCCCACTCGTGAGTGCTTCAACGTCGAGCTCGGGGTGCCGAGCGCGAGCGATGAGGATGAAGGGGCAGGCAATCACGCCCCACCCCACGTGGGGGTAGGCAATGCCACACCTCCACATGTCGAGCCCTCGGCAGCAAGGAACAAGAACCCCGCCCCCGAGGAACTACGCCTAGACCTGGAGCAACTCCGTGAGCTTCAGGCCAAGGTCGATCAAGACCGACTCCTTCTGCAGCATCTCCGAGACACTCTCGAGCGAGAGCAGCAGGGTCGCGGTGAGGGCGGAGCAGCCCGGCGGAGGGCTCAGGACGTCAACCACCGCATCAACAATGACAAAGGGGGCGAGCAACCCCCTATCTTCAATCGCGCTGGCTAGAATGTTGCGGCGGCAGCAATGCTACTCTGGACAAAGCCCGAGCCCTCTACCTCGGAGGGGTGACGGGTCCACGGCAAGCTCTGAGACCTCCTCGTGACCGCCGTGGTACAGCAGGCCGAAAGTTCTGCCTCTCAACAGTGCGGGGGCGCCTCAGAACTACCCGTGGCACTGCCTCGGCAGGATAGAGAGGCCTCGGTTCATCCCGAGCCCGCTCGGGCACCAAAAGCCAACAAGGCCCCCTCGGTGCACGATCGCCTCAGCGACCAACGTGAGGCACAAGGCGACCACGATGTGGTCAGTAGGCGACGGCGCCACAACAATGATGGGACTATGCCATTCGGTCTCAGAAACACAGGGGCCACATACCAGCGGTGCATGACCTAGGTCTTTGGCGAGCACATCGGGTGAACCGTCGAGGCCTACATGGACGACATCATGGTCAAGTCCAGGAAGGCCAACGCTTGGAACATAGAACAGCTACGTCGCTTCTACCCTTAAATTCCCAAGCATTGTTTACATTGTTTCTCGAAATACAATAAAGAAGCGTTCTTTAGTTGTTATAATTTTTCGAGAAACCCCCCGAGCCCATCGATAGGGGCTCGGTGTTACAATAACGCTATAAGGGAGACTCGGTTCTGCCTCTGTAGAACCGAGCCTCCCTCAAGGGCTAGAAGGGGGGAACCCCCCTAAGTCACAGACACCGTTTTTAATCGTTTTTCAAAAAAATTTCTACGCCAAACTCTCTCGCGTACTCTGACAAAACGATCGTAAAAAACCTAAGGACCAAAAGTTTGTCTCGGGGCCAAAAGGCCGGCCGAGCTATGAGAACGGCCTATGCCTCTGGGCTATGGCAACTCCCTCACCACCTTTCTCCCCAAGGGCAGCTTTGGCTCTGAAGAAGTTTTTTGCATTTGTCCAAGAACGAGACAGAGGGTAGAGGCTCGGAAATATAATAGAAAAATATTAAAAAACATATATACACAAGTACTGTAAAGGCTTCGACGGCCACGAGTGTTATGGTACAATGATGTAAGTCCTAATCTATTATATGGCCCCTTTGGCCTAGGTCAGAATACGGGGTCACCAGCGTTGACGGACGGCGTAGGAGGAACCACCTCCTCTTCGAACAGCCAGGCTAGCGCCATGCCAGGGGCCTCAGCCACCTCCACCAGCTTTAGGACCTCTTCCTTGGCCTTCACATCATCCTCAGCCACAACGTAATCGTCGCTGATGGCCTCAAGGTCGACGCCAACGTAGTGCGAGGAGACAACGGCTAGGGCGCACTTGACGCCCGTATGCAGCGCCTCCTAGAGCCGCTCGTGGACATGGCTGCTCAACGTGGTTAGGCGGCTTCCGAGGGAGCTGCCTGACTCGACCCCCCCGACCTCCAGGGCCTTGTAGGCGGTACGAGCGGCGCTCTGCAGCGTGTTGTGCTCCTAGATCTTGGCCTCGAGCACCGCCTGCGCTGCGACGGAGGCCTCAGCTACCTGGGAGGCCTCCTTCTCCAACCCTGCGCCAAGACAAGCGGGATGGGGTTAAGCACAAAAGGAAACAAGCTAAACAGGGGCGAAGGCCTATGAGACTCACCCTCGGCTTTCTCCTTCCAGCTTTAGACCTCGACCCAAGAGGCCTCGGCCGCCCTAGAAGCCTCCCTCTCCAGCTCTGCATCACATCGGGGAGTTAAGGGTCGAACGTAAGAAAAACAAATAAAACAGGGGGCGCGGCTCAATAGGACTCACCCTTGGCCTTTTCCTTCCAGGCTAAGGCCTCGACCCGAGAGGCCTCAACCACCTTGACAGCCTCCACCAGGGCACCTTTCATCAGCAGGTGCGTGCCCCGCTCCACCTCCAGCTGCTCGGCGATGGCCTTGGCAAAGGCTGCCTCTTGCTCGGCCTAGGACCTAAAGGTATCCCGCTCGCTGGCCGCCCGGGTCAGCTCCTCCTCTAGCTCCTAGATCCGCGCCGCCAAAGGGGTGGCCTGCTCCTGAGCCATAGCCGCCTTGGCCTTTATGTCAGTACAGCGAAGGCGGAGGTCCTCCACCTCCGCGCTCCGCGCCAATAGAAGCTCGTTGGCACCGGCAAGCAGATCCTTCTGCTACCGGAGCTGGTCCCAAACGTCCCTCTCCCGTCGGAGGACCATCGATTTCTCGAGGGACCGGGCCTCGAGCTCCTGGATAAGCAAAACACACGTCATGTACTGTGAGAGAACTCAGAAGAAAGACGACACGGCACAAGAGAGGAAAGCACATACCTAGGCGACACCGGGCAAGTTCTCAGCCACTACAGACAGCGCTGTCCGCAGCGACCGCTCCGCCAGTTGGCATAATTGCTCAAGGGAGATCCAGTGCCCCCCTTAGCCATGTCCTCAAGGGCGAACAGAGGCTCCCCCTCAGGGTCGTCCCGGCTCCGCCATAGGACACGTAGGCTGTCCCACCCGTGGGGCTTGGGTCGGACCTAGACAAGGGCCGAGCTCCCCTCGCCAGGAGTCGGGAATAGCTGCTCCACAGTGCTGGCTGCCTCAGCGTCCGCCACCTCCTTCCCTCGGGAAGTATCGTCGGGGGAGATTGTCTGAACCTCCATTTCCTGGGCGCTCTCCTATGACGGCGGCAGGTCTTGGACGAGGGGCGGTACCGAAGCTTGCCCCGCCTCCATCTCCACATCTTGGGCCGCTGGCTCCGCCGCACCCGCCTCCACCACCTCGGCCTTAGTGGTCCTGGGAGCCCCGGCGTCCGCCACCTCGACTTCAGAAGCCCTGGACTCTGCCACCTTGGCCTTGGAAGTCCTGGGCGCCTCCTTCCCCGCCTGCTTCATGGCCGCCTCGATAGCCTCTCCTTGGGCGACCGGCTCCTTTGGGTCGGCCCTGGCCGACGCCGCGCCACGCTGCAAGGCGGCTTGCGCTTCCACCACCCATCGGGTGGTGGAGCTGGTGCTCACCTTGAGTGCCTTAAGTGGTGCTAGGGCGGGCGCTTCCACCTGACGCTTCCGACTGAAAACAAACCACTCATGAGGTCAGCATATGACCAAAGAACGAGTGGGAAATGCTACGAAATCCACTGAAAAAATGCTTACTTCGAACGGGGAAGCAATAGCTTCTGCACCGCGTCCCTCGTCCTCGGCGGTGGCGGTGGCAGTGGCACGGCCGTCGTGTCCGCCGGAACCGGCCAGCCCTTGCCGGACTCCGACGCTCCCTCGGCCCTCTACAGAGGCGGTTGAGTCGCCCCCACCGTCGCCTGCTCCACCTCCGCCATCGAGCCCATCGGGCTAACGGCGTGCTTCCTCGACACCCGTGTCTCGGGCGTGTTGGCCTTGGCCCCGGGGCAGGCGATCGCTAGCCCCAAGGTGCCCTCTCCTCCTCCTCCTCCTCCCAAAGACACCGGGACACTCACCGACGCCCCGGGCGCCGTCTCCCTGATGTCAGGGAGGTGGTCCAGGGGACCCCGCCCCGCCTCGTGGTCATCGTCATCGTCGCTCGAAAAGTCCATCGACGACGATGACGGAGACAGCTCCTCTGAGAGATCGTCGTGCCTTTGCTGCCGATGACGTTTCTCCAGCTCATCGCGCTTGAGGCTCTTCCTCTTGCGCCTTGCCTCCTCAGTGTCCTTCTGCTCCTTGTACGCCTCAGCGTGTGCCCTGTTCTTGGCTCGCTGCTCGGTGTCCTCGGGAATGGGCGGTGGGGAGGCTTGCACATCCCTCATCCCCTGCAGGAACGGCAAACGCAATAAGGGAACGGACTGAAAATGTAAGGAGCAAGAAGGCCTCGAAGGCCGCAGCAACACGCAACTTACCAGAGAGATGTACCCCCGTGATGGGCGCATCGGGAACAGGGTCAGACCACTGCTCCTCTACCACCCCTCCACCATCTCTCTCACCCAACGCAGAATCTCCTCATCGGAGAGGGCGATGGCGGACAACCGGACGGCGTCGATCGGCTCATCCGGTGTCATCTCGAACAGGCGCTGCCGCCGAGCCATTAGCGGTAGCACCCTCCGGCAGTGGAAGACCGCCACAACCACGGCCACTATAAGGCCATGGCTACGCAGCCTCTCTAGGGCCCTCAGGAGCGGCTGCAGCTTGGGTTGATCAGCCAACGGGATGCCATACCTCCACCTCTCCGGCTGGCTCACCATGACCCGCCTGGTATAGGGGGGAAGCCTGCCATCATCATTGTGGAGGTAGAACCAGTTGTTGTACCAGCGGCGGTTGGATGACGCGAGCTAGGCTGGGATGTAGAAGGGCTACCGGTCTTAGCGCACTTGGAGAGTGTAGCCGCTAGCCCTCAACGCCTTCCGCGTACCCGTCGTGCCCATCAGCTTGGTGGTGAGCCCCGCCCAAAAGAAGTGGAGCCACAACTCCCAGTGGGGGGCGATGCCCAGGTACCCTTCGTAGACGGCGACGAAGATGGCCGCCTGCACGATAGAGTTGGGGTTGAAGTTATGGAGCTCCACGCCATAGTAATGCGGGAGCACCCACATGAACCGGTCCGCCGGCAAGCCAAGGCCATGCTCGTGGAAGGCCACGAAGCTCACGATGTAGCCATCACGTGGCCTTAGCTCTGGCTCGTTCCCTGGAGCGATCCACTCCGGCCCGTTGGGGTCGACGACTGGGCGGAGGAGACCGTCATTGACGAGTGACTGCAGCGTCGCCGCGGACACGTCGGATGAACCCCAAGGATCCGCCTAGAGGACAATGGCGCTGCCGGCCATGGGCGTGGTGGAGAATGCGACTATGGTGGTAACGCATGCTCTCGCTCTCTCTCTCTCCTCCTCCTCCTTCTCCCTTCTTCTCCCCGGTGCTCTCTTCCGCTGTTCTTGGCAACCGCTCGAGGGCAGAAAGCATGAGTGCAGGCAGAAAAGGTAAGGAGGGGCAGGGGCAGGCTCATCACGTATTTATGAGGGAGGAAAGAAGGCGAACGAGCGAGCGACAAAACCGGGAAGATTATTTCCCAGATCTGGCGCAGTTAATGTGGATTCGACCAAACCGCCCACGCACCCTACTTTTTCTCGCTAACCGTGCACGTACAGTAATGTCCCATCCGCAGCGGTGGTAGGCACCGTTCCATCTCCCCGAGAAACTACCTCAAAAGGTGCACCCACCGTCGTCAGCCGATGGGAAGGGAATATTCCCCACCCGATTCCTTTTAGACTAAGGAACTGGGCACCAAGCCCGTTACGGTCTAGAGGTTTGAAGGCTGGGCCCCTGAGGGTCTCGACAGCCGCCCTAGGACAAACAGAGTCAGGGATGACTAAGGGCGAGCCCGTACATGGCCGAGACCCAAGCAAGCAGTTGCTTGGGATGCCCTAAGTTGTGTCCAAGACCGGCAGGGAGGTCTCTGAATGGGGTCCCACCGTAGGGAGGCACCGAGCCCCTAGGGCCAATCGAACAGCCCTAGGACCCACTAGAGAAGCCCTCTGGTACTTTTAGAGCATGTCTCTAGACCGCTAGACGACCCCTATCGAATGGGGCACGGGCCTCCACTTGGACTTACTCGATAATAGCTCACCGGAGGTGTCACTGCTCGCCCACTAAGGGTAGCCTGGCATACTCCACCCCTCCTTCCGAGCAAAAAGGATGCGCGAGGGTCACACAAAAAAAGACAGGGAAACTCCTAACCGCCCTCTTGCTCCAAGCAGAGGCTCGGGGGCTCTTCCTGCGACCAAGCCGAGGCCCAACGACCCGAACTCGCACTCAGGGGCTCGGCAAACGCGACAACCCCCCCCCCCCACTCAAACAGGGAAAAAGCCCCTGGAGGAATAAATCCACTCCTCCAGGGCCTCGGGGGCTACACCTGGTGGGTGCGCTCGCGCGCACCCACCGAAGGCTCGAGCACAAAACATAATCCGAATGGGAGCTGCTGTGAGCCAAGTCTTGTCAAAACCTCAGGGAGAGTGCTCGCACTCCCCCTGAGGCTCAGGGGCTACTGTCGGGTACCATAAAAAGGGGTACCATAAGCAAGAACCAAAAAATTGCTTAGACCTTGTAAATAACAAAACCAAAATACAACCGCAGGCAAACCCGCCACCTTATCCGAGGCCCGGCTAGACTGCCCGGCTCACCTCGAACAAATATCCGGGCTCACCAGAAGCGGGCTTAGCCTAGAACCATACCATGAGGCCTTGGACGAGGTACCAATTCTCCAACTCGCCCGAGGCCCCACATCGCAAAGCCTCGGACGAGGTATCGATTCTCCGATTCGCCCGAGGCCCCGCGCCACAAGGCCTCGGACGAGGTACCGATTCTCCGACTCGCCCGAGGCCCCACGCCACGAGACCTCGGGCGAGCACCCAGTTACCGACTCGCTCAAGGCCGGCTCGGCATCAACCCCATCACCGCCGCCTTGACTGACTTCTCTGACAAGATGTCACATCCAACTAACACGTTCAACCACTCCCGCGATGTCAGCCGCACGTTGGCATGGTACAGCGGAGTGGCCGATGTGATGGGAGTCACATCGACCCCATGCCATTCGAGACAGGATGGGGCAGGGGTTACTGACCGCTGTGCTCGGCACTGTGCCCACGATGGACACCAGTGCCACGCTGTGCTGCCTAACCCCTGCTTAGGCATGGAAAGTCACGTCCAGGTCCCTGTAGCCTCGGAAACGACGTGCAAGGCCAACTGCTCCCTCCGAACCTCGGCTACCCGTTTCTGGGCTCCTGTAGCCTCGGGACTCGCGCCCGTCGAGCCCCCCATGATGGTCCAGCCTCTGCATTGACTGGGCCTCGGCTCTCTATGTTGTCAGCGCTCTGGGACCGGCACGTCGCCCGTAGTATGCGCCATGCCCTGCGTCGGGCTGCAGGAGCTCCCACGTCGTGCATAGGGCCTAGCTCCAGTAGCCTCGGAATCAGCATACCCGCGCCATCGCATCAACCCAGCCTCGGCACTCCGCGCCGGTCAAACATACAGTGGCCAGCACGCCTCCAACAGAAGAAGGCGCGCCTGCCACCACAACAGCTCCCACATCGCATAGGATCAGGCGTGACCGACGCGTCACTCTAGTGCACGAAGGACAAGACCGCCCCACTGACCACGCCACCACAGTGATAAGCTATAGGGCTCGGACATGCCGCCCCTGCCGAAGAACGCCACGTAGCAAATACATGAACCGCCCCTGTGCCTCCCTTCGACTATAAAAGGGAGTGACTAGGGCCGCTTCTAGGCAGGAGACACCCGTGCAAGCGACGCACAACACTCTGTAACACACACACTCCTTCACTGCAAGAGATCAACATCTCAAGCAACCCGCACTACTCCTCACAGAGACCTGGGGCTAGCTCCCTCTCTTGCCTAGCTTGTAAGCCCCTACTACAAGCACCTCGGTGCAAGGAATACAAGATCACTCTCTCAGACTGGACGTAGGGCACCTATTGTCTGAACCAGTATAAACCTTGTGCCTCTTTGCATCACCATCCGGGATTAGGGACACGCATTACACTTTCACTAGTTGGTTGAGGGCCCACCGGTCCAAAACACTGACACTCCCATTGATTGAATTGGTATTGATCTTGTGATTGGTTCACTCCTCTACGTGGCGGTATAATTACCCTACTCACTCATTTATATTCCCGCAAACTAGTTGTAGCAAACTCTTTAGTGTAGCTAGAATTGAGAGCTTGCTTTGTAGCTTAAGTTCATCTAGTGGAGCTCTTTAGTGTAGCAAGTTTGAGAGCTCTTAGTGAGTAGCAACATAACCTCTTGTGTGCCTAGTGATCATAAAAACTAGAATTGTTGGTGTTGATGCAAAAGTGGATCTGCAAACACAAAGGGCTAATACCCGAATCGATATCCAAAGCGTGCCAGTCGATTTGACCTGTTAATCAACAAGGATGAAGATACGAGCACTTTGGTACTGACAACAGCGATACGCCCGGAAGTCACGGCCAAGAGGTACTCACGCGGAACTCGAGAATCGCCGAAGGTCGCACTGAAACGATGCAACTCGCCGAATCAATGAGAACTCGTAAAAAGGAAAAATATGCAAATTGACGAAGTCACCGAAAAGTAAGTAGATGCAAATAGGAGTACAAATTGGTTTTGATATTAATTGATATATATTACATTGCCCCTCAATCTAAATTTATACCCTGATCTAAAGAGACATAACCAAATACGACTAGGACACCAAGTCCATATCTAAGGAAACACGTGACTCTTACATGAATCATACTCTAACAAACATAGAAAAGGAAATCAACTCCCATCTATTTCCCTGTCCGCCTCAATTACGATGGAATTCGCACCGACCTCCTTTCCATCGGCATACTTCCTGTTTCATCGGCAGTAGTTTTCAAGCCTTCCTTCATCGGCACCGACAATAATATCTCCAACCTTATCGGCAACGCCCGAGTCTAAATCAACCTTTCCATCGATCACCACCATTCATCGGCAACCATCTTTACAAGCTGATTTTCATCGGCTGTCAGCATATACAGTAACTTTCCTCCTGCCGATTAGCCCACTCTGATCATTTTGACACGTGCAAAAAACGGTGTCAACACATGCCCCCCAATTTCGGAGTATAAAACCATTAATGCTCCGAAATTTACTCCAGATAACGTTTGCCTTCGCCCAATTACCGTAACTCATCCTCCAAGCCAAAACTTGATCTGTTATCAAATCTAATCAAATCTAGTCCTGATTCACGCACCTCAGTAAATATCGCACAATTTCCAACCACTCTTGCCCTGATTATGGTTAAGATACCGAAACAATAATCCATCGGCAAGATCCTAACATAATAATGCCGCCATTTTCAGAATTAAAATATCCTGTACCGAGATCTCTTCCAAGTCATGATTACTTGCCATCAAATCATCTGTACAATCCCTTGATTATCGTGCGAACAGTTACCATATCCATCTGAACCACCTCGACCCACATGCGCGCGGCATAGAGATAAGTCCAAAATACCCCTACTCCAAGCGGCTTATAAATAGATTTCTCCGGAACGCTCGTCTTCTACCCTCAGACTCCAATCTTTGGCATTCTCTCTTTCCGGCGGCGACTCCGACGAACAACTACGCGACCTCAACCAACAAGAACTTTTCTCCAGCATCAACCTCGAGTCTCCAGCTCGTGCCCCCATCTACCTCAAGATAATGGCAATCAACTTTGACGTCCCTGCGGTTCGTTCCACTTCCGTTACTTTTTACCTCGATTCCTCTGGTCTTTGCGAGTTCATACAGTTGGTAATTTTTTCTCTTTTTCTTTGTTCTTCGGATCCTCTAAACTTAGGAACTTCGCAACAAATTAGTTATTCCAACCGATCAGCCGCATTTCCAATGCCTAGGACCAATGGGCAACCCAGATCCAACTGATCTGATTAATGCAGAGGTTAACAGAATCCCTTTTAGAGCCCAAAATTTCTCTCTGAATTTATGGAAAGATACATTCTGATCTTGGCCCAAAACCACCAAAGGGTGGAAAGATTGGTACTTGAGGGTCAACAGGTCGATGCAAGTACACTGGGCAGAACAGAAGCTAGACCAATGCATTAGGCTATCCATTGCCGATATGCAAAAGAATGAGTCAATGATGATTGCAGCTGCTTACTTCTGGTCAGACACAACAAACACTTTTATGTTTGGACATGGCCCAGCTACTCCCACACTTGCCGATGTCTACATGCTCACTGGCTTGGACATTTCAACTGCCGATGAAGGCTCCATCTATGGCAGAAAATCTGAATATAGGGTGAATACCCGCAACATCGGCGGTTGGACGGGATATATTCAAGAATGCCAGAGGACTGGGACAGTTAACCAGAAGGAACATGCCACATTCTTGAATATGTGGTTAGAAAAATTTATCTTCTGTGGTCGATCAGTAGGACCAACCAACGCCTTCCTCCCCGCGACTGAACTCTTGGCCAATGGTGTAAGGTTCCCTCTTGGCCGATACCTTATGAGCTCCACTTATCATCTTCTTCATCAAGTGTCTCAGAAACTTTTGCTTGGCGAACCCATCGGCAACTTAGGAGGCCCGTGGTGGTTTATCAACATGTGGCTAAATGCCCATATGCACAAACGTTTGCAATGGGACTTCTTTGCCCAACAATTCCCATGAGAAATTGCTGAAGACCACGTGCTTGGGGATGAGGAATCGGCAACACGCTCACCCCTCAATTTTGGTGAAGCCATAATTGTCCTCCCTGGAATAGAGGCCAATGAAGACCAGATTGGCAGATTCTTCCAAAGCTTCTACAATGGTCTTTCTCGTGATCATAGGGCCTGGGTACCTTATATTGACGAAGAAAACAGATTCCCCCTTCTTTTCAACTTTGCCGATGACACTCTGATTTAGGATAATGAACTCATGATGGCCATCATTACTCCTAGGGCAATCCCAGTAAACACATTCGGTAGCGGGGAAAACACCAATATCACGTATGAATTTTACAATCCATCGGCAGTATCCCGTCAATTGGCTTTTGGGCAACTGCCAATCAAACTTTGTTTTGCCGATGTGATCAAACCCAGAGAAACAATCACCTGCGGAACAGATTGGAGCAGGGTAGTGCGACTCTCCCCCGATGCCGATACTACAGATGTCGATATATCCATCTGGACGCCAACATCTTTCATCACCGAATCATATAAGCAATGGTGGCGAGAGTGGAGGGAACAACGGTTTGCAACATCTGCTCACACATATCGGCACATGATCGACCCTGAATACGCCATCCCCGATGACGCAGTAAGTTTCTTTTAACTCCCTTCTGCTTTTTCCTTTCATATATTGGTAACTAACTTTCTCGTGATAGGTTAACAACCTAGCACCATCTATGAGCAAAAGTGGGAAACCCTTTGATCTTCGGCCTGTTTCTCCGATATCACCTATCGGCTACAACGCCCCCACCTTAGCTGCTTTGACTCACTAGAAGACCCGTGCCAAGACCATCACCTCCAAGTCCAAATTGGCTACAGCTAGGGCCACTCCATTGGCTGCTGCTACAACCCTGATCAAGGCATTCAAGGTAACAACCCTGTTTATTTCTACTCATGCCGATCACAAACTGTATTAACATTAATCATCAGGGTGTAAGAGCCGCTGCTGGATCATCATCGGCAATTCCTCCGACATCAAGCACCACTACCTCTGACAAACCTTCAGAGGTATTCCTTTGATTTTACATTTTATCTATTAAATATCATACCTTACACTTGTTTTGCAGCAACAAATGGGTACATCGGCAAGCGTACCAGATGTTCAAGCTCCACAACCAACAAGTGCCGATGCCCCCCAGCCAACCGTTGCTGAGGCCCAAGCAAAGCGCAAAGCCTTAACAGATGCCGAGGCACAGCCAAAACGATAGAAGTCCATGCTGATCCCCACATCTGCCCCAATGTCTGCAAGCTGGCCAGAATCAATCGATGCAACTGAGCAAGCAGTTAATCCTCCTGTACAGGACATACCATCGGTCATCATACCCCAAGGGCCAACCACCGATGAGGCCACAGAGGATATCCCATCGGCAAGCTCAGCCGATCCTCCACACGGCATACTCCAGGCTGCTTCCTCCAGCCAAGTATAGGAAATTGCCTTGAAACAGGTAAGCCGATTGACCTAGTCGATTTATAATATTCATACTTATCCTTAACTGACCTCTTTTTTCTTTTTCTCAGGAACAAGACTCCCCAAACAGCCTATTTTCCTTTGCCATTGACGTTTCTGACAATGATGGAGAGGAAACAAGTTCTTCCCTTGCACTGGGAACAATATCGGCAGAAATTAAGTCCAAGTTGGAAGCTCTCCTGGACTTATTACAGTAGGATACCGCCCAACTGGTAGATGACTCGGACCCCGCAAAGGCAATTTTCAAAACAATCCGTGGCCAAGTCCCTGCCGATGTTGAAGAAGCACTCTTCCCAGCAGCCCATTTAGAAAGCCGCCAACTGCAATATCAACGGGCTGCTCAACGCATTGCCGATAGAGCAGCTCAGGCTCAACTCAAAGAAGAGATGCTACAACTAAAACAGATTGCCAATGAGAAGCACAAGGGCATCGGCAACTTGCAGACTTCGGGCGCTGAACTTAAGCAGAAAATCTTAGATTTATCGGCAAAGAGGATGGCTCTATTGGCTGAATTGAAAGAAGTCAAGGCAGCCTTAACTCATACCCAACAAGAAGAAAGCCAGCTACCCGATGCCATCAAGGCCCTTCAGCAAGAAAGAGACATCCAGGCTCGCAAAGCCTTGGCCATGAAGAAAAAACTCAAGCCTGTGGAAGGTGCTGCCGATGAAGACATCAAAGAAATGAAGGAAGCCGACCAGATTCGCCTGCGTGCGATATTGGCTATTCAATCCTTGTTAAACTTGTAAATCTTGTCTATTGCATCGGCACTTTATGAGACATTGACATCCTTGTATAATTTTAGCCGATAGGACTGTTATCGGCACTTATACTTTTATGCATCCATCCAGATACTAGGGTAATATTTCTTTAAATATTTTCCATTTAATGCTCTAGGAAACACAACCCCTTCGAGGGTTTCTAGAATATATGCGTTACCAGGAACAGACTGATTTATCCGATATGGACCTTCCCAATTAGGAGACCACTTTCCAAACTTTGAACTTTTAGTCCCAATCGGTAAAATCAATTTCCAGACCAGATCTCCATCGGCAAACTCCTTTACCTTCACCTTCTTGTCATACCATCTGGCTACTCTTTTCTTATTTTCTTCGATGCTAACTAAAGCCCTTAACCGATGACCCACCACATCTTCCAACTCATCCTTCATAAGAGTATCATAATCATCGGCTGTCAGCTGATTTTGAGAACGTATTCGCCTAGAGCCAGTTTTAATTTCCTAAGGCAATACTGCGTCGTGTCCATATACTAACTGATAAGGCGTTACTTTGGTTGCACCATGACATGACATCCGATATGACCACAAGGCTTCATTTAATATTGTATGCCACCTCTTAGGATTTTCTTTAATTTTGCGCTTAATGAGTTTGATGATCCCTTTGTTAGAAGCCTCAGCCTGACCATTAGCTTGAGCATAATATGGAGAAGAATTTAAAACTTTAATTCCCATACCTACAGCAAACTCATCAAATTCTCCCGATGTAAACATAGTACCCTGATCGGTAGTGATAGTTTGAGGAATACCAAATCGGTAAACAATATGCTCTTTCACAAAATCGATCATATTAGCCGATGTCACCTTTTTTAAAGGAATTGCCTCAACCCATTTTGTGAAATAATCGGTAGCAACAAGAATAAATTTATGTCCTTTGCTCGATGGCGGATAAATCTGACCGATGAGATCGATAGCCCATCCCCGGAACGGCCAAGGTTTAATTATAGGGTTCATAGCCGATGCAGGCGCTCTTTGAATATTACCAAACTTTTGACACCCCTGACATCCTTTAAAATATTTAAAACAATCTTCAAGAATAGTCGGCCAATAGTATCCATTCCTTCTGATCATCCACTTCATCTTGAAAGCCGATTGATGCGCTCCACACACACCTTCATGAATTTCACCCATCAAGCTTTTCGATTCATCACTGCTAACACATCTGAGTAAAACTCCATCTATAGTTCGATAATATAATTCATCATCGAGGAGCACATACTTGGTAGCTTGGAACCTTATACGTCTTTCAACCTTTTTATATGGATCCTTTAAATAATCGACAATCTCCTTTCTCCAGTCATCGGTATCGACTGCTGATGTTAGCACTTCCTGAATAGGCTGATACCCTGAAGCATGCTGAGCTAGTCGATTAGCCTCTTCATTATGCAGTCGAGAAATATGTTCAAGACGAAAATCTCTAAACCCTTTCAATAATTGCAAACATCTTTCATAATACGAAATTAAAACTTCACTTCGGCATTCATAAATCCCAGCCAATTGATTTATAACTAGCATAGAATCACCAAAGATTTCAACAGCATCGGCACGTATCTCCTTCAGCAATTCTAACCCTTTTATCAAGGCTTGGTATTCAGCCTGATTGTTTGTCGATGTAGCAACAATCGGCAATGAAAACTCATACTTCCTTCCTTGAGGTGAAATCAACACAATGCCGATACCTGCTCCATCACCACATGTGGACCCATCGAAGAAAAGTGTCCAAGGAGCAACCTCCAGAGAGTCCACTGTATTACAATACTGAGTGACAAAATCAGCCATAACTTGCCCCTTAACTGCCTTAGTTGATTCGTAATGTAGTTCAAATTCTGATAATGCTAAAATCCACTTGCCGATTCTACCACTTAATATCGGCATCGACAGCATATACTTGACTACGTCGTCTTTGCATATGACCGTACATTCGGCAGATAACAAATAATGTCTTAATTTGACACAAGAAAAGTATAAACACAGACATAATTTTTCGATGGCCGAATACCTTGTCTCAGCATCCACTAATCTTCTGCTCAAATAATAAATAACACGTTCTTTCCCTTCAAATTCTTGAATAAGAGCTGAACCAATAACGGTATCATCAGTTGACAAATACAACCTGAAAGGTTTCCCGTGTTGAGGTGTAACTAGCACTGGAGGATTTGTTAAATATTTCTTAATTTCATCTAGGGATAACTGCTGCTCAGCTCCCCATACAAATTCCTGATCGGCTTTCAATTTAAGTAATGGACTGAAAGCCTTGATCTTACCCGACAGATTAGATATGAATCTTCTAATGAAATTAATCTTACCGATCAAAGATTGCAATTCAGTTTTATTGGCAGGAGCAACCACCTTGTTAATTGCATCAATAGACTTCCTACTGATTTCGATGCCCCGCTGATGCACCATAAAACCCAAGAATTGACCTGCCGATACACCAAATGCACATTTATTAGGATTCATCTTCAATCCATGCTTCCTTGTGCACTCCAGTATCTTTCGCAGATCGGCTAGATGTTTTGTGATATCTCCAGACTTAATCACTACATCATCAATGTAGATCTCCACTAATGTGCCGATGTATTCATGAAAAATAAAGTTCATAGCTCTTTGATAAGTAGCGCCGGCATTTTTCAAACCAAACGTCATGACTATCCACTCAAACAACCCTACATAACCTGGACATCTGAAAGCAGTCTTGGGAATATCTTCTTCAGCCATGAATATTTGATTGTAACCTGCATTACCATCCATGAAGCTAATAATTTGATGTCCGGCTACAGCATCAATCAACAAATCAGCAATCGGCATTGGATAGCCATCCATCGGTGTGGCTTTGTTGAGATTCCTGAAATCAATACAAACACGAAGTTTTCCATTTTTCTTATAAACAGGAACCACATTAGAGATCCACTCTGCATATCGACACTACCGAATAAACTTTGCCTTAATTAATTTAGTTATTTCGGCCTTAATGTCAGGAAGTATATTAGGGTTGTATCAGCGCGCTGGCTGCTGATGCGGCCGAAATCCAGATTTGATAGGTAACCGATGTTCAACTATCGATCGGTCTAATCCAGGCATCTCAGTATAATCCCAAGCAAAACAATCTTTATACTCTTTTAACAAATCAGTTATTTGCTGCTTACACTTGGAATCTAACTTAGCACTAATAAAAGTAGGTCTTGGCCTATCGCCATCACCAATATCTACTTCTACTAAATCATCTGCCGATGTGAACCCTTGACCTAATTTTCCATCATCGGCAAACCTATCCATTAAAACTCTTCTTCAGAACTGACTGCTTGGATCGGTGTTATTTCATAATCAACAACTCTAAGGAACTCTTTTTCCCAAACTTCTCCTGATATGCATTTAGTTTGCTCATAAGTATCTGATTCTGCCGATGCGATGATATAAGAAGAATCACCAGGGACAAACTCAATCTTATCCCCAATCCACTGTACGAGGCATTGATGCATTGTAGAAGGAACACAACAATTAGCATGAATCCAATCCCTCCCTAGAAGCAGATTATATGCACCCTTGCCATTAATAACAAAGAACGTCATCGGCAAGGTTTTGCTGCCGGTGGTCAATTCAATGCATACTGCCCCTTTAGCCGGTGACACATTGCCTTCAAAATCCTTCAGCATCATATCGGTTTTGGTCAAGTCTTGATCTCCCTTACCAAGTTTCCGATACATCACATAAGGCATAATATTAATCGCAGCCCCTCCATCGATAAGTATCTTAGATACAGGCTGCCCATCAACTCTGCCTTTCACAAACAAAGCCTTAAGATGCTGTCTCTCGTCATCGGTAGGTTTCTCAAAAACAGCCATCATTGGATCTAGTGTCAACTGAGATACTTGATCAGAGAGAACTTCTTCCTCATTATCAGATAGTGCCAAAAACTCCATCGGCAACATGAATACCATATTAACATCTGCCGATGGACCCTTATTTTTGTGTTTTACCTGCCACTGCTGATGACCAGATCTCTCATTGAAGGAATTTTCCTCTCGGTATAAATCCTCCTGATGCTCACGTTGCATCCTCCTTTTCTGTGTCTTTGTCAGACCCTCCGGGCACCATCGAGGAAACTTGGTTTTCCAAACCAGCTGATAACAGGTCCCAGTTGATTCTACACGGCGTATATTAGGGTCCCTGTAGAATATTTCTTCATCGGGAACTCTTGCGTTTGCCATCTCCTCAAGCTCCTCTTGATTCCTTGGAAAATATCCAGCGCGTTTACCAAGCCTCTCATGTACACTAAGTCTGCCCCCTAGCCGATCATGCACTGATGCTCTGCCTCTGATCGGCTCATTGATAAATAAACCCTGATTGCCAGGTTGAAACCTCCTTTCTGACCGATTGACCCCATAATAACCATTGCACTCAGGGCAATTTTCAACAGTTGGCAATTTAATACCTTCTTCCCAGCAATGGATGAAAAACGGGCACCTCCAATGATCTTTATGCCGATACCATTCTTCCCAACGTCTCTCTTCTTGCTGTTGTCGATATCGGTCCTTACGCTGACGCCAACCCTCCTGCTGCCTTCGATGGGTAATCACAATGCCAGATCGAGGAGGGTTTTTGGAACTACTGCTTTCTCCCAGCAAACCCTTACTTTTTGCATCATCGGTAGTTATCCGATGTTGGGGATCCACTGATGCGTTTTTCTCAGCAGCCTCTGACGTCAATACCTTGGTCTTCCCTTTGGCCTCCAACATATTTGCTAGAAAAGGGTGTTGATCAATTTTCATCGGCTTCTGGGCCTTGGAAGTACCAAACTTAATTCTCCCAGATTCAATAGCCGATTGTAACTGTTGCCTGAACACCTTGCACTCATTTGTACTGTGTGAAGTTGCATTGTGCCATTTGCAGTACAAGATCTTCTTCAACTCTTCTGCCGATGGGATCACATGATTAGGTGACAGCTTAATTTGGCCCTCTTGAAGCAGAAGATCAAATATCTTGTCGGCCTTGGTGATATCAAAGGTAAACTTTTCTGTCTCTTTCTGACCAAAGGGACAAGATATCGGCTTTTTATTCTTAACCCACTCAGCTAAGCCGATAACTGGTTCTTCATTAGAATCAGAATCTCCTACTTCTTCAACAAATGATACTTTTTTATTCCAATTCTTTTTAGGTTCAAAGACCCTAGTATCTTGATCAGAGATCCTTTGCACAAGATGACTGAGGCTTTCAAACCCCTGAGAAGCATATCTGTCTTTAAGATGTGGCAATAACCCTTGAAAAGCCAGATCGGCAAGCTGCCGATCATCCAGCACCAGGCTATAACACTTATTTTTTACATCTCGTAGCCTTTGCACAAAGCTTTCTACCGATTCATCATTACGCTGTCTCAATTTTACTAAATCGGTAAGCTTCTTTTCATGGATTCCAGCAAAGAAATACTTATGAAATTGTTTTTCTGGATCAACCCAAGTAATAATAGAATTTGATGGTAATGAAATGAACCATGTAAATGCCGATCCAGACAAAGATGATGAAAATAATCGAACTCTTAATTCATCTCTGCTAGCTGCCTCTCCACATTGAATAATGAAGCGATTGACGTGTTCCATTGTTGATGTATCATCTTGCCCAGAGAATTTAGTGAAATCTGGTACCTTGTACCGATTTGGGAGAGGAATCAAATCATATGCAGGAGGGTATGGAGTCCGATAAGAATAAGTATTGACCTTGGGCTTTATCCCAAACTGATCCTTCATAATTTCTGCTATCTTATCGGCCCAAAAAGCATCAGCCTCCTGCTGACGAACTGGCTGAATTTCTACAGGAGGTACCTGCTGATATCCCTCCACATATCTTTGTGGCCCACGATCTCCAGCAATCGGCATATTTGCCGTTACTTGTGGTCCATTAACCTGTTGGAAAGGATTCATCGGCTGAGCTGCCGATGCTTGATTCTGGAAACCAGCTTGCATATGACCTTGTTGAATCCCTGCAACCTACTGATTTTGCTGAACTGTATGTTGAACAGGTAACTGTCCTGACCAACCATTATTAGAACTCATCGGTACAAAACTTACCGATGGCTGGTAATTTGCTGACATTGTTGGATAATTATAACTAGCTTGAGGCATGAACTGAACCCCAGTTGACTCATAGCAGGGGCTTTCTGCTGCATCAGCAGTAAGCTTGCCGATGGACTTGAATTGGGTGTTTGAACCAAAGGCATCTGGAAACCTCCTGGAGTTGGTTGCACAGTAGTTGCTGTGGCATATTGAGGCACTTGAGCCATTGGCGAAATAGCCGATGGTATAGGAGCTTTTCCTACTGCATCAAACACTTGAGGTAACCCAGGATTGAAAGCAGATGACTCCAGAGGCATACCATATCCCCACCAATTAGCAGGAATCTGGCTATTCTGAGACATAGGGCCTGACATAGCTGATGCCGATAGATCTGTATTAAGCTGAACTCGTCCTCCTGGTAGTACCGAATCTGATCGTATCGGTGTAGATTGAATATTAGGTAAGCCTGCCGATACTGGAGGAGAAGTAACTTCTGTACCCACAACGGCCGAGGGAGCCGATGGAGTATTGATAGATGCCGGCTCTAGTTGGTGATAGGCAGGCCCAACGTAATGCGGTGATGCTTGTCCTTCTTTGAGAGTTCGAACCACAGCATTATGAACAGTATTGGACAGCACATTGGAATGATTAATCAAAGCATGATTTACTGCAGAATTAACCATCTCTTGAAGTTTACCAGGATTGGAGTCAAAGGTAACCTACCGAGGCAACGACAAATCTTGCTTCTGGATGACTTGTCCACTCTTGTTTAGGCTAAATGATTTCAGACAAAGCTGCCTGTATTCTTCTATAGCCTTTTCCATAGCCTGCCTCTGCTCTTCCTTAAGATCTTCTTCTGATACCGCGATAATGTTCCCTGAATCGATCTCGGGATTGAACATATTGATCAGATTGATTTGTCCCACTGGGCGTGCCAAAAGATGTGTTGATGCAAAAGTGGATTTGCAAACACAAAGGGCTAATACTCGAATCGATATCCAAAGCATGCCAGTCGATTTGACCTGTTAATCGACAAGGATGAAGATACGAGCACTTTGGTCCTGACAACAGCGATACACCCGGAAGTCATGGCCAAGAGGTACTCACGCGGAACTCGAGAATCACCGAAGGTCGCACTGAAATGATGCAACTCGCCGAATCAATGAGAACTCATAAAAAGGAAAAATATGCAAATTGACGAAGTCACTAAAAAGTAAGTAGATGCAAATAGGAGTAAAAATTGGTTTTGATATTGATTGATATATATTACATTGCCCCTCAATCTAAATTTATACCCTGATCTAAAGAGACATAACCAAATACGACTAGGACACCAAGTCCATATCTAAGGAAACACGTGACTCTTACATGAATCATACTCTAACAAACATAGAAAAGAAAATCAACTCCCATCTATTTCCCTGTCCGCCTCAATTACGATGGAATTCTCACCGACCTCCTTTCCATCGGCATACTTCCTGTTTCATCGGCAGTAGTTTTCAAGCCTTCCTTCATCGGCATCGACAATAATATCTCCAACCTTATCGGCAACGCCCGAGTCTAAATCAACCTTTCTATCGATCACCACCATTCATCGGCAACCATCTTTACAAGCTGATTTTCATCGGCTGTCAGCGTATACAGAAACTTTCCTCCTGCCGATTAGCCCACTCTGATCATTTTGACACGTGCAAAAAACGGTGTCAACAGTTGGATAGATAGCTTGCAACCCTTGTATAGCTAGAGCAAGTTTGCATTTCGCCATTTGTCATACTAATCAAATTGCTCTAGTGATCTTGTAGATTTTTAAATAGGCTATTCACCCCCCTCTAGCCATATTAGGACCTTTCAAGTGGTATCAGAGCCGTGGTCACCATTTGATTGAAGGCTTAACAACCTCGGTGTCAAATTAAGGCTCAAGTTGTGTTCAACCATGTGGAGGGCAAACCACCGTTCTTTGATGGCACATGCTATGATTATTGGAAGAGAAAGATGAAGATGTATCTTGGATCAATCATTGATCAAGTGTGGGATGTGACCGAGAGTGACTATGCCATCATTGATCCCGACAATCTCACCAACCAAGACAAGGCCAACAAGCAATGCAATACAATGGCTCTCAACACCATATACAATGCCATTGATTCCAAGGTGTTTGAGCAAATCAAGGATTGTGATAGAGCTAATGAGGTGTGGAAGAGATTGGAGGAAACATATGAGGGCACACCGGTGGTGAAGAGTGCCAAGTTGTACATTCTCAAGGACAAGTTGACAAGCTTCAAGATGAAGGATGATGAGGGCATTCTAGAGATGTTCCATCGGTTACAAGTGATTGTCAATGACTTGAAGGCATTGGGAGAGAAGATCAATGATGATGATGTCTCTCATCGGTTCTTGATGTCCTTACCTCCAAGATTTGAGATGTTGAGATTGCTCATCATAAGAGGAGGATTGAAGGAGATTACCCTTAACCAAGTACTAGGTGATGTCATGACATAAGAGACATACCGTGTGGAAAGGGAGGGGGTTGACAAGGATGACAAGAAGGAAGATGAAGACAAGAAGAAGAGTGTAGCATTCAAGGCTAGCTCATCATCCAAGAACAAGGGCAAGTCCAAGAAAGAATCAAGCGATGATGAAGATCTTAGTGACATTGATGATGAAGCTATGGCTCTCTTTGTGCGCAAGATGGGAAAATTCATGAAGAAGAAGGGCTATGGTGCAAGAAAGAGAAGAGATCACACCAAGAGCAAAGAATATGTGAGAAGATGCTACAATTGCAAGGAGCCCCTGATCATGTTGTAGCAGATTGTCCCTACAATAGTGACAATGATGAGGATGAAAGAAGAAGCACAAGAAGGACAAGAAGGAGAAGAAGGAGAAGGATGACTTTCCAAAAGAAGAAGAAGGGTGGAAGCTATGCTGATCACTTGGGATAGTGATGGCTCTTCAGATAGTGATGGCTCTAGTGATGATGACAAGAAATCCAGCAAGAAAGCACTAGCAAGCATCGCCATCAACAACAAGCCTTCCATCTTCGACACTCCATCGACATGCCTCATGGCAATGCCTACTAAGGTAAAATATGATGTGAGTGATGATGATGAATGTGAAAGTGATGCTTGTAGGAGTGATGATGATGATGAGGAGTACACCAAGGAGGAGCTCATGGACATGTGTGAGCAAGTACACACTTGCTTTGAGATGAAGAGAAAGGAGTGCAAAGAATTGCGCAAGAAAGTCAAATTTCTTGAGCAATCCTTTGATGAGCTCAATGCCACTCATGAGAGGCTAATGGAAGCCCATGAGAAGCTTGGCAAAGCTCACTCTAAGCTTGAAAAGGCTCACTCCTCTCTCATCGAGCAAGTCAAGAAGGAGGAAGCCAAGAAGGAGCAAGTGATTGTGTCTTGTGATGTGGGACTAACATGTGATATTATTGATGAATCTTTTTATAAGCCCATTGTTGTTGCTCCCACTAACCCTTCTTGTAGCACTACCACTTCTACTTCACCTTTGAGTGATGGTTTCACTTGTGATGCCTCACTAATGGTGGAAAATGAGACCCTCAAGAAGGAGGTGAATGAGCTCACTCATGCCTTAGGCAATGCCTATGGTGAAGATGCCCGCTTGCTAAAGTGCTTGGGTAGCCAAAGGTTTTCTCTCAACAAAGAGGGATTAGGCTATACCCCAAGAAAGGCAAGGCGGCCTTTGTCACTCCCAAAGCTAGCTTTGTGAAGGGCAATGGTCGGTTTTGCAATAGATGCAAGCAAGTTGGACATATAGAGCAATATTGCAAGACTAACAAGAACAAGCAACCTAATGTATCCTCAATTAGATTTGATTCTTGTTACATGCTTGTTAAGGGTGCCAATGGTGTGAAGGCTAAGTTCATTGGTACACCAATTGTGGGCCTAAAGAAGAAGGCTATTTGGGTACCAAAGACCTTGGTAACTAACCTTCAAGGACCCAAGCAAGTTTGGGTACCTAAAAAGAATTGATCTTCTTTTGTAGGTCAATTATAAAGCTAGAGGAAGGCATTGGGTGCTTGATAGTGGGTGCACACAACACATGACCGGTGATTCAAGAATGTTCAATTCAATCAATGAGAATGAGAGCAATGGGATTGATAGTATAATATTTGGTGATAATGGCAAAGGCAAGGTCAAGGGTCTTGGTAAGATTGCAATATCCAATGACTTGAGCATTTTCAATGTGCTACTAGTTGAGAGCTTGAACTTCAACCTAGTGTCGGTAGCTCAATTGTGTGATCTTGGTTTCAAGTGCATATTTGGTGTGGATGATGTAGAGATCATAAGTGTAGATGGCTCTAACTTGATATTCAAAGGATTTAGATATTAGAATCTATACTTGGTTGATTTCAATGCTAGAGAAGCTCAATTGTCAACATGTTTGCTCACTAAGTCTAGCATGGGTTGGTTATGGCATAGAAGGCTTGGTCATGTTGGAATGAAACAATTGAACAAGTTGATCAAGTATGACTTAGTTAGAGGCTTGAAGGATGTCACATTTGAGAAGGATAAGCTTTGTAGTGCATGTCAAGCCAGAAAGCAAGTTGGCAACACACATCCTAAGAAGAGCATGATGAGCACATCTAAGGCATTTGAGTTGTTACACATGGATTTATTTGGACCAATCACATACACTAGTATTGGTGGAAACAAATATGGATTTGTGATTGTGGATGATTTCACTAGATACACTTGGGCGTTCTTTCTTGTTGACAAGAGTGATGTGTTTGCAACCTTCAAGACATTCATCAAGAGAAATCACAATGAGTTTGAAACAACCATCAAGAAAGTGAGAAGTGACAATGGAAATGAATTCAAGAACATAAGAATTGATGATTTGTGTGATGAGTTTGGGATTAGGCATCAATTTTTGGCCAATTACACTCCTCAATAAAATGGCCTAGTTGAGAGGAAGAATAGAACCTTGATTGACATGGCAAGATCAATGTTGAGTGAGTACAATGTGAGTCATTAATTTTGGGCCGAAGCAATCAACATGGTTTGCTACTATAGCAACCGACTCTATTGTCATCCATTGAAGGAAAAGACCCCATATGAGCTCTTGAATGATAGAAAGCCCAATATTGCATACTTTCGGGTTTTTGGTTATAAATGCTATATATTGAAGAAAGGCACAAGATTGAGCAAGTTTGAGAAGAAATGTGATGAAGGTTTCTTTCTTGGTTACTCCACCACTAGCAAGGCTTATAGAGTTTGGAATTTGGCTAGTCATACTCTTGAGGAGGTCATGATGTGGAATTTGATGAAACCAATGGTTCCCAAGAGGAAGATGAGAATCTAAATGATGTGAGAGGCACTCAATTGGTCAATGCAATGAAGAATATGGACATTGGTGACATAAAGCCTAGAGAGGTGATTGATGTTGAAGATGACAAAATCAAGTGCTCTCTAACTCAAATGTGCAAGCTAGTGGCTCTCATGATCAAGATCAAGCAAGTGCTAGTGATGACAAAGTGCAAGATCAACAACAAGTGGCTAGTTCATCATCTCAACCAAGTGATCAATCAAATGCAAGCAATCAAGTGCAAGTGCTCCAACCTACCAATGTTGACAAGAGATCATCCATTGGATTCTATCATTGGTGATATTTCAAGAGGTGTGCAAACAAGATCAAGATTGGCATCATTTTGTGAACACTTCTCATTTGTGTCATCCATTGAACCTAAGAAGATAGATGAAGCTTTGAAGGATGTTGATTGGGTGAATGCTATGCATGAAGAGCTAAACAACTTCACAAGAAACCAAGTATGGGAGTTAGTTGAGAGGCCTAAGGATCATAATGTGATTGGAACCAAGTGGGTCTTTCGCAACAAGCAAGATCAAGATGGGATAGTTGTATGGAACAAAGCAAGATTAGTGGCTCAAGGTTACACTCAAGTTGAAGGTCTTGACTTTGGAGAAACATATGCCCCAGTTGCAAGATTGGAAGCAATTAGGATCTTGTTAGCCTATGCTTGTGCTCATAACATCAAGTTGTACCAAATGGACGTGAAAAGTGCTTTTCTCAATGGGTACATCAATGAGCTTGTGTATGTTGAGCAACCTCCTGGTTTTGAAGATGAGAAGAAGCCCAACCATGTTTACAATTTGAGAAAGGCTTTGTATGGATTGAAACAAGCACCAAGAGCATGGTATGAGAGATTGAGGGATTTCCTACTCTCTAAGGGATTCAAGATGGGCAAGGTTGACACCACTCTCTTCACCAAGAAGCTAGGCAATGACTTGTTTGTGTTGCAAATCTATGTTGATGATATCATATTTAGGATCAACCAATCAAGATTTTTGTGAGGAGTTTGGAAAGATGATGGCAAGTGAGTTTGAGATGTCCATGATTGGAGAGCTTAGTTACTTCCTTGGTCTTCAAATCAAGCAAATGAAGAATGGCACATTTGTGAGTCAAGGCAAGTACATCAAAGACATGCTCAAGAAGTTTGAAATGGATGATGCTAAAGCTATTAGTACACCAATGGGGATAAATGGAAACTTGGATAGTGATACTAGTGGCAACATGGTGGATCAAAAAATATATCGGTCTATGATTGGAAGCCTACTCTATGTGACCGCATCAAGGCCGGATGTGATGTCTAGTGTATGCATGTGTGTTAGATTTCAAGCCTCACCAAGAGAGAGTCACTTGAAGGCAACAAAGAGAATATTGAGGATACTTGAAGCATATACAAAATGTTGAATTGTGGTATCCCAAAGGAGCTAGATTTGAGTTGATTGGATATTCGGACTCCGATTATGCGGGATGCAAAGTTGAGAGAAAGAGCACATCGGGCACATGTCAACTATTGGGAAGATCACTTGTGTCTTGGTCATCAAAGAAATAAAATAGTGTAGCACTTTCAACCGCCGAAGCGGAGTACATTTCGGCTAGGTAGTTGTTGTGCTTAATTACTTTGGATGAAGGCAACTTTGAGTGACTTTGGAATCAAATTCAAACAAGTGCCATTGCTATGTGACAATGAAAGTGCCGTGAAGCTCACCAACAACCCGGTTCAACATTCAAGAACAAAGCACATTGATGTCCGTCATCATTTCATAAGAGATCACCAACAAAAAGGGGACATTTGCATTGAGAGTGTGGGCACCGATGATCAACTTGCCGATATCTTCACCAAGCCACTTGATGAGAAGAGGATTTGCAAGCTAAGGAATGAATTGAACATACTTGACTTCTCAAATATGTGTTGATGCACCCCCATTATATGACATGCCTCTCCTTCGAGCAAAGCAAGGTAAAGTTGATTGACATGTCATTCATTCATTGCTAAGGACTTGTTTAGTGCATCTAGTCATTCCTATCATGTCTTAGGCTCATTCATGAAAATCAAATGAATTTGATGCTTGTATGGTACCACTATTGCTTCTATGCTTGAAATGATCTAGTGGTAGCATATGACATGTTTGTGGGCTTGTGAACCTAGTGTCTGATCTAGAAAATGAGCTATAAGTGTTTAACTCAACATGGTGCATGATAACCCTTATTTCGAGGTGTGAAGAAGCTTGCCCTTGGATCAAACCGAGTTAAATATCTTTTGCAAGTGATGTAGATTGAACCAAATTAGGAAAATGATCCTTACTTCACAAGGTTTTACCCTAACCTATCTGAAATTTGAGCTCGCCTTTTGTGCTCATTGTTGCCAAAAGGGGAGAGAAATTCACAAAGATAGTAAGATAGGGGGAGCAAACAAATGAAACGACATTATAAGGGGATCAATTAAAATTTGAAGCACACAAGTAGGGGGAGCAAGCTCACAAACTTGTGTGTTGCATTTGTATGTGCATTTACATATGTTTGCTTGCATGGCACAAGTTCTTAAATTCCCTATCCATTCTTGTGTGGTGTATACTAGATTGTAGAAAATGTTTGATGAAATGAAAACTAGCATGCATAGGATAGCTAGATATACCTAGATCTTTTACAAGTGGTACTAGAGCCTTGCTTATAATGTTGATCTTACGAGGTATCTAGTTTGTCTTTGCTTTTCAAGTGATATCTAGCAAATCATGGTGCTAAGGATGGGGTTCAAATGGCAACTCTGATTGGTATCATGCTTCAAAGGTCCATTCTTTACACCTTAGCATTCATTTTACTCTCCCAAACTTCTAATCCATGCATATGTGCAAGCTTTCAAATCCAAACTCTTAGCACATATGTAGGGGGAGCTAATACTACCAATTTGGGTTGATGAAACTTGACATAATCTTTACACATGGTAATATGCTTGGGCAAGCAACATGAATCCAAAAAGATTTCATTGAATATCTTTGTAAATAGGTTGTCATCAATTACCAAAAAGGGGGAGATTGAAAGCTCTAGTTTGGTTTAGATAATTGATGAAACCTAGGACTAACCTTTGATCGAAGTGTGTGAATTAGAAATGGTGGTCCAATCCAAGTGTTTGAGCAAGATGAGGTCCATGGTGATGGAGGTGGACATGAAATGAAGATGATCAAGCTCAACTTGGAAAAGAAGAAAGAGAAAAATAAAAACCGAAGATCAAGGAAAAGGTATATGGATAGGTTTTTGTTTTGCACTCAAGACACCATAGAAGGGTGTGAGTGACTTAGGATCGATAGACGTACTATAAAGAGGGGAAATCTTTGGCTAAACGGTTTATCGAGTGGCACTAGGTGACATGATTCTTTCATATGCATTTAGGAACCTAGTTTGCTAACTTTGACCCTTGTAAAATGCTTTGAAAAATGCTAACACACATTCACACAAGTTCTATGCTTTGTGGTTAGCAAGTTGGAAGCAAGGGTGAAGTGGTTGTGGACTTAGAAAAAGAAAAGGAGGAGGAAGTCCATGACCGGACGCTGGCCGCAGGGTGACTGGACTCACCCCTGGCGCATCCGGTCAATTATAGCGAGGTGGCGCAGCTGGCCGAGAGGGCAGAGGAGCGACCGGACGCTGCCTCTGGTGCATCTGGTCACTTGTTGGATGCTGGCGGTTGGCGGCGATCGAACGTGACGCTAGTGTGTCAGGTGGGCTATGACGTACGGTGATGTCAGCACTGAGAGCGCAGGTAGAGAAGGAGTGCTAGGACTAGACGCTAGGGCATGCCAGGTCGACGTTGATGTGACGCATTCGATCAGTGTTTTGCCTCTCTGGGAGCTTTCTGGAAGTGATCGGATGTCGTGAGCTTCTACGTCTGGTGGCGCAAGCGGTGCATCCATTCATTCTTTAACACACGAGCGACTGAGAGTTGACCGTTGAGATCGAATGGCTAAGGTTTGAACACGGGGAACACGTGGCTGCATCCGAGCGACCGGACACTAGCGAACCATGATGGGGTGAGCATGCCAGCACGAGTCCGTGACTCCGACCGGTGATGGAGGAGCAAGACATGACGTCCCGAGCACATATAGGAACTATGGCAACGCCTCTCCCTCGATGAGCTAAGTTTGGTCCTCAATCGGACACTCCTCTCTATTTCCTTTCCTCTCAAATCTTCTATCTCCCTCTACCAATTGTGGATTGCCGAACTGCTGCTGACCTACTATGCTCCAAACCCCCTCAACCTGCGGCCATGGAGGCTGAGGAAAATGCATCGCTGCCTCCTAGAAGTCTTCATTTTATATTTTTTGTCCCTAGCTCACAAGCCAAACGAGCTAGCTCGAGCTTTTGGCCGAGACATGCCGAGCTAGCTTTTAGCTCGTTAGTTATAATGAGCCAGCTCGTTATTGTACCGAGCCTGACCGAGCCAAGCTAGCTTGAAGGACAAAAAAAGTGACCAGAGGGGGGGTGAATGGGAGCCTCAAATTTCTTTCGAAACTCTAAGCCGTTGTCCCAAAATCACAACCCAAGAAACCATCCGCTCCTTCCCGAGATGAGCAG
Source organism: Miscanthus floridulus (assembly GCF_019320115.1). Taxonomy (NCBI): domain Eukaryota; kingdom Viridiplantae; phylum Streptophyta; class Magnoliopsida; order Poales; family Poaceae; genus Miscanthus; species Miscanthus floridulus. The sequence continues at coordinate 50,215,336 of NC_089589.1, read as the reverse complement.
CAAGCACCTCATAGTTAGAATCCTCGCAAATCTCCCAAACTTGCCAATCAATGCCTTGAAGATGCGCAGACATGCGGATCTTCCAGGGGCAATTTGTTCCATCCAAGAACGGCGGTTTGCTAGAACCACGCTCCTTGTCGCCTTCGTAGATCACGAACCGATTAAGGTGGAATGATCCTTAACTGGCTCTGATGCCAATTGAAAGACCGAAAACAGCGACTAGAGGGGGGGGGAATGAATGGGAGCCTCAAATTTATTTTGAAACTCTAAGCTGCTGTCCCAAAATCACAACCCAAGAGCAAACGCATGTGATATCGGTATGATCACAAGCCAATGGGTGGCTGGGTACCTTTGGTGATGACCAAGAAGTACAACGGATCAACCGAGAACCTACGGAAACAAGAGCTCGAAAGAACAAGAGAAAACAACAAAATCTGCATAGGTCCGTACTGTCTGTCGAAGGGAGTCTGGACTGTCTGTGGGTCAGGTCCCAGACTATCCAAGGTTGAGGGTCGGACTGTCCGGCGTTCAACTCCCAAAAACCAAACGATGAGAAACAGTTCTGACCTGGATAGAAAGAACAACAGCGGACTATCCGCGGTTGAATCCCAGACTATCCGCAAGTCAAACACCAGAAAATGAAGTTGCTGAAACAGTTTTGGACACACTTCAACAGCAGCCCTGGACTATCCGTGGTGAGGTCCTAGGACTATCCGGCGTTTAGAGCAGCAAAACATGACGAAAAGAAACCTTCTACTCGTGACATGAACAGTAACGACAGACTCTCAGGGGGTCAGGGTGCGGACTGTCCGTGGGTCGCGAAATTAGCATGAACAGAGTCGCCCAAAAAACACCCAGAGCAAGGAAAATCCTGATTTGCGGCCCAAATCAAAACCAATTTCCACCAAATTTTAACCACATGGTCACAAAGCAATAGGTGAGCTACCCCTAAGAGATCATCGCCCAATTTGAATCCAACCAATGGGAAATCAAGAAACCCCGAAGAACACCGGTTTTCTAACCCTAAAGCTTAATTCGCCCCGATCTATGAACTCGTGAGGAATTGGATGAAATCCTTCGGTGGAAAGACTCAATTCACGTCCTAGTTCATCTTAGCATAAAAGGAACGAATCAAAATGGTCTCAAAACAACGAATCGAACCACACAAGACAAGGGAGAAAGGGAGAACACGAAGAACACAAACAAGATTCACAAGAACATCTCACAAATCGAATCCCGAGGACACGAGGAGGTTAGGGCCTCCATTCCCACCATAATCTTTGGTTCTTACACAAATTCTCCAATTTGTGGACCTCTCTCACAAGAAAACCTAAGGGGAGGGGGAAAACCTAGAGAAGGATGAAGCAAAAATGAAAGAGGTGAGGGAGATAGGAGCTCCCTCATCCTATTTAACAGGGCTATTACATAATCCTAGTTTTGCCCCTAGATATTTTGAGTCGAACCACTTAACCAGAGGGCGTTATGGTCCAACCCTGAGGTAATCTTCATCCGACGGCCACCGCGCCCTTCATGAGATAGCTTCGCCTCGACACGAACTCCTCAATGCCGCCACGTGTCGTCCGTTCCTCCTCAGAACCTCCGTCCTGGGCTTTGAGGCCCAAACTCATGAAACCAGCCACCGATGGTTTTGAGGCCCAAACCACCAAACCGCCCACTGAGTAGCGTACTCCATACGTGTCCTCCGCCACTCAACATGTGTCACCACCGTCCTCGACCGGCAGACCATCAAGTCCTCCTAAGCCCCGCTCGACTCGCACGTCCACCGTATTGACTCGGTCAACATGATCACTCTCATGTACACTTGCGCTTGTCGATGTCCCAGATGTCAGTCACCGCAGCTGGTCACCCAGCCTCCTGGTCCCTCAGTCCAAGCTTCACATCCATCCTTCACCGCTCCTGGTCCATTGGCATGGCTCGTCTCTACTTGACTTTCACCTCACTATCGACCACCGCCTCCGAGCTCCACACCTGCACACCACAATCCAAGAGACATGTCTCACAACCCAACTGAAAGCTCTAGTTTGGTTTTGGTGAATTGATGAAAATCTAAGTGCTAACCTAGTTTATCAAAGTGATCATGAGATAGGTAGCACATTCCAAGTGGTGAAGCAAATGAAGATCATGACATGATGATGGTGATTCCATGGTGATGATCAAGTGCTTGGACTTGAAAAGAAGAAAGAGAAAAATAAAAGGCTCAAGGCAAAGGTATAAATTGATAGGAGCTTTTTGGTTTAGTGATCGAGACACATAGAGAGTGTGATCACATTTAGGATCGATAGTCGTACTATTAGGAGGGGTGAAACTCGTATCGAAATGCGGTTATCAAAGTGCCACTAGATACTCTAACTCATTGCATATGCATTTAGAATCTAGTGGAAAGCTAACACCCTTGAAAATGTTTGTGAAAATATGCTAACACACATGCACAAAGGTGATACACATTATGTTTAGCACTTGAGAGCAAGGGTTCGAAACTTCACCGGCGAACAGTCTGACGGTGCCACCGGTGCCCTGTACAAAAAAGACAGGGTTTCACAGAGTGCACCGGATGCTGGCCATGTGGTGACCAAACTCTGGGGAGCAGCGTCCGATCAATTATAAAAGGTGGCACTCTTGGCCTGAGACCGGACGTAGGCGACCGGACACTGGCTGAACACTATTCAGCGTCTGGTCGGTTTGACGTGGCACTCGAGGGTTTGGTCTGTGTGTTGACCGGACGCTGGGTGAGTCCGGTCAGGGGTGACCGGATGCGTCCGGTCATGAAAAATCATCTCTGGATGCTTACTGGAAGTGACCGAACTCTAGGCGGGGTGCGTCCGGTCATCTCTGAGCAGCGTGTCCGGTCGTGACTGGAACCTTACTGGAAGTGACTGGACGCTAGGGTCCTGTGTCTGGTCCTACACTATAGAGCGTCCGGTCATAACTTAAGTGCACTGATGACCGTTGAGATCGGGCGATCAGCATTTGAAGCTGGGGCCACGTGGCGTGCATCGCGCAACCGAACGCTGGGGTCCTACGTCCGATCGATCTAACCGGCGTGTCCGGTTGCCTCGATTTTCAAGGGACCGAGGAGCCAACGGCTCTATTTCATGGGGGCTTCTATTTAAGCCCCATGGCCGGCTCAAGCTCACTCTCTTGGCCATTTGCATTGACATAGCAACCTTGTGAGCTTAGCCAAAGTCCTCCCACTTATCTCCATCATTGATTCATTATCTTTGTGAGATTGGGAGTGAATCCAAGTGCATTGCTTGAGTGTTTGTATCTAGAGGCACTTGGTGTTCGTATTTCGCTGCGGGATTCGCTTGTTACTCTTGGTGGTTGCCGCCACCTAGATGGCTTGGAGCAGCGAAGATCGTCGAGCAAAGGTTGGTGATTGTCTCCGGCTCCGATCGTGCTGATTGTGAGGGGTTCTTGACCTTTTCCCGGCGGAGAGCCAAAAGGTACTCTAGTAAATTGCTTGTGGCTTGTGTGATCCTCATCTTGTGTTGGTTGTGCGGCACCCTATTGAGAGTTTGGCGTGTGATGCCAATTAGCGCGTGAACCTCCAAGTGAGTGAATCACCACAACGAGGACTAGCTTGCCGGCAAGCAAGTGAACCTCGGTAAAAAATCATTGTGTCATCATTTGATTCCGAGGTGATTGGTCTTCATTGATATTGATTCTTGTGATTGATTGGTTCATTCCTCGACTCGGCGGTATAACCATCTCGCTCTTTCTTTACATTACCGCAAACTAGTTGTTAAGCTCTTTAGTGTAGCTAGTCGTGAGAGCTTGTTAGTTTGGTTAGTGTGGCTCTTTAGTTAGCCTTTGAGAGCACACTAATTTAGTGTAGTGACATAGCCATTGTGTGGATAGAGACTATATAAACTAGAATTGTGGTAGGTGGCTTGCATTTTTAGTAGGCTAGCGCAACACTCGCTTCGCCTCATATTTGTCTAACCGGTTTGCTAAGTGTTGTTGTAGAGATTTTTATATGCTATTCACCCCCTAGCCATTAGGACCTTTCACCAACTCACGCCATGGTTAGTTCACAATCTCAACCCAAGACGCGAATCACGTTGACAATCACTCATCACAAATCTGAACCACAAGGGCACATATCAACCTTGCGTTCGCATAGCTCGATATTCAGGCCTAGTCATGGACCAAAGAGCTCCTAGACCCACCGGATTTGTCTGGTGGTGTCCCTAGGGAGGCACTAGAGAAAGCGCCCATGGGAGGCTTTTTGTGAACCTTCCCACGAGAGAGGATAAGTGTGGCGATAGGTACTAGAGAAGCATCGGGTAAAGGGTCTGCTCAACAGCTAGTTAACCATTTAAATTCGACTGTTGGATGTGTCACACTGTGTCGGCTCCTTTATCCAGTGGGGCATTTCTGGTACCCATCAGAATTTCTGATGCCTATATTTTTGTTGTAGTTTGCTGCCCAACGGCTAATTGGTTCTTAGCGGCTATAAATACTTGTGTGGTAGGTCATTTAAACTCTCTTGGAACTCTTGGTTGATATTTGTGCACCCATAAAGCTTGAGCAATACCTCCAACTCATTTCCATAGCTTGGGAGCACATTTGTGTTGAATTGGAGTGGTTCTAGTACGTACCTTGGATTGATAGTGTGCATCTAGAGGCACTTGGTGAATCGTTCTTTTAGCGAGTTCTTCTTACTTTTGGTGGTTGCCGCTGCTTAGACGACTTTGGTGTTGTGGAGATCGTCGTCGGCCACCGCTTGGGGATTGTGCGGGACCTCCAGTCGATGGTTTTGTGTTCATCCCTGCAGGAGATTTGCAAAAGAGTAATTATAGTGGGACCACGAGGCTTGGAGAGCTTCTTGGTGATCCACTGGCTTTCATACTAGTGCCTAAGTTTTAGGGCCGCGAGGCTAGTAAAGTGGTGATCTCATAGAGTGTGCCTCAATACGGATTAAGTTGTCGGCGAGCAACCAAACCTTATCCTCATTTGTTTGCTCTTTACTACACATGTATTTACATTTGATATTTGTGCATGTGTAGTAGTTTGCGTAGTGGTAGGTCTCTAGTAGGAGAATAGTTTGGTTGTTTTACTTGTGTAGCTCACTAGTTGTAGTTCTTGCTCCTAGTAGCTTGTGTGGTTTAGTCGTAGTAGTTAAACTTGCTGCTAGACTTCCCTCGGCCTCATTCGCCGTCAGGCTGTCGGTTTACCGCCAACTCCATGAGCGTTCGGTCTGCTCCTGAAATCACCGGTGATATTTGCCGTTCCCGGCTGCACCCTTGACAATCATACACATTTGTAGAAATAATAGTCTCTCTCGATCGACACGGTTTGCTGCTCGGCAAAAAAAGGCATTCAGTTGAATTTCCCTGCGAGAATTCTCCCGAACCAGCACTCTTTTGGACCGAAGGTACGAGGAGAGGCTTTTGTCATAGTCCTAGCGTTGTCAACTTCATTAACCCAGATATAAACACGCACCCGGCCAGTGGATTTCTATAAAATACTGAAAAAATTATTACTGCCAAATAAAGTGCACCAACGAAATTCTCCATCTTGTCAGGTAATACCAATTAGTGTCCGAACCAGTTTTTCATTTGAGGTCTAAGCTAGCTTAGTATATTCATCTGTCTACTTGGTAACACTACTACAGAAGGACCAAATACTGGCAGCTGAAAAGGTTTTCGTTTTAGCAGTCTTGGAACTGACAATAGGCAGCGCGTTTGGATAGCAGCATAGGTTCGTTCTGGAGTCATCCGATCCAAAAAAACCGAGGCTAGGTCTGTTTGGATTGCAGACCGAGGCCAACTGGTCCGGATCTGTTAACTAGCATGGTGGTTCTTTTTTGAGGAACGGACTCATTCCGCGTAAAATCATCGGACGGACTCATGCGGAGCCGGGTGGATCACCAAGAACCTCTCCAAAGCGGAAAGTGGGAAATAGTCTTACTCCTTCCATCCAAAACTAATAATTACATGTATTTCTGAATAAATATTTATCCAGATTTCTATCTAAAATTATATTTTTTAGACAAGGAAAGTGAAAAATAGTCTTACTATTACTATTGCGGGTTCTTCGGTGAACGATGAAATAGATATATATTGTTGGATTTAATTGGGTTTGTCTATTTTTTCTTCAGCAATTAAATCAAAGCAAATTTCAAGATCAAAGCTAATGCTAGGTGTAATTTGTTGGGTCCTTTATGTGGCGTAACTTACGGTTTGATAAGGGTTAAGTGGCACGATGACCATTATGTGTTGGTGGATCATGATTTACTGGTTCATGATGTCTTAGGGGTTTTCAATTACTAGTAACAAACAATTCATTGTTAGTTTCATAAGTTAGTGGTAACGAACAATGATATGATCGCCACTATCTCTTCATGCACCTAGCTCTTCATCTTCGTCTTCCTTTGTTGCTCCATATAAAAGGAACACTCCTTCTCTTGTTCACCAGAGAGAAGAAACAACCAAGAACACTACTTTGTTGTTGTTGTGCTGCTCGAGCTATTCCCGTCCTGGTTCCTGTGTGCATAAGAATAGGGAGAGCAGACCTCCGAAACCAATGTCGTTCGTGAGTTCATCTGCTTGGATGAAGATCGGCAATCAGGTTTTTGGGAGCGTCTTCCACGCAACTGCTCGTTGATTCTTCTTCCTGCTACTTCCTGACAACTTGGCATCTTCTTCCGACGGAGGAGGCGATTGGCGCTGCAACCTTATTGCATGGCATCGAGCAGGATGGCTACATCGACAACCACTATGTCAACTAGCATCAGCTCTGGTGCCGCTGTGTATATTTCTAATGCAACTCATCCTTTGTTTTCTGTGATTAAGATGATGATTAATATTAAGTCCATGTTCATTACGTTTAGATCACACGTGTACATGTCTGATGTCACAAACTTATTATTAGTATTTTCATATATAATAACGTTCGTTCTTGCCAAAATCCGACGCAACTAAATGCATGAGAACCGAACTGGGTTCGGTTGGCTAGCTGAGCCAGGTGCGCTCGCTGCCGGCGTGGGTTCGAATCCTAGATTCGACTCACGTCTCTCACCGGGATTTATTCCCAAACAATTCTACAGCCTCTATCACGTGAAACTACAAAGGGATTGCGACGCGCCCATCGCCTACGGAGCCGTGGATGGTTCCGGTGATCTCAAGAAGGACGCGGTCTTCATATCTGCGTGTAGTTGTAGATCTGATTGTGTACGCGTGGTGTGTAGTGTGTGGGTGTGTGTGGGTGTGTGCTTTGCCCTGGCGCACTAGGAAAGGCCCATTGATTCCAAGGTATTTGAGCAAATCAAGGATTGTGATAGAGCTAATGAGGTGTGGAAGAGATTGGAGGAAACCATATGAGGGCACACTGGTGGTGAAGAGTGCAAGTTTGTACATTCTCAAGGACAAGTTGACAAGCTCAAGCTGAAGGATGATAGGGCATTCAGAGAAGGTTCCATCGGTTACAAGTGATTGTCAATGACTTGAAGGCATTGGGAGAGAAGATTAATGATGATGATGTCTCTCATCGGTTCTTGATGTCCTTACCTCCAAGATTTGAGATGTTGAGATTGCTCATCATAAGAGGAGGATTGAAGGAGATTACCCTTAACCAAGTACTAGGTGATGTCATGACATAAGAGACATACCGTGTGGAAAGGGAGGGGGTTGACAAGGATGACAAGAAGGAAGATGAAGACAAGGATGACATTCAAGGTTCGCTCATCATCCAAGAACAAGGGCAAGTCCAAGAAAGAATCAAGCGATGATGAAGATCTTAGTGACAATGATGATGAAGCTATGGCTCTCTTTGTGCGCAAGATGGGAAAATTCATGAAGAAGAAGGGCTATGATGCAAGAAAGAGAAGAGATCACACCAAGAGCAAAGAATATGTGAGAAGATGCTACAATTGCAAGAGCCCCAATCATGTTGTAGCAGATTGTCCCTATAATAGTGACAATGATGAGGATGAGAAGAAGAAGCACAAGAAGGACAAGAAGGAGAAGAAGGAGAAGATGACTTTCCAAAGAAGAAGAAGGGTGGAAGCTATGCTGGTCACTTGGGATAGTGATGGCTCTTCAGATAGTGATGGCTCTAGTGATGATGACAAGAAATCCAGCAAGAAAGCACTAGCAAGCATCGCCATCAACAACAAGCCTTCCATCTTCGACACTCCATCGACATGCCTCATGGCAATGCCTACTAAGGTAAAATATGATGTGAGTGATGATGATGAATGTGAAAGTGATGCTTGTAGGAGTGATGATGATGATGAGGAGTACACCAAGGAGGAGCTCATGGACATGTGTGAGCAAGTACACACTTGCTTTGAGATGAAGAGAAAGGAGTGCAAAGAATTGCGCAAGAAAGTCAAATTTCTTGAGCAATCCTTTGATGAGCTCAATGCCACTCATGAGAGGCTAATGGAAGCCCATGAGAAGCTTGGCAAAGCTCACTCTAAGCTTGAAAAGGCTCACTCCTCTCTCATCGAGCAAGTCAAGAAGGAGGAAGCCAAGAAGGAGCAAGTGATTGTGTCTTGTGATGTGGGACTAACATGTGATATTATTGATGAATCTTTTTATAAGACCATTGTTGTTGCTCCCACTAACCCTTCTTGTAGCACTACCACTTCTACTTCACCTTTGAGTGATGGTTTCACTTGTGATGCCTCACTAATGGTGGAAAATGAGACCCTCAAGAAGGAGGTGAATGAGCTCACTCGTGCCTTAGGCAATGCCTATGGTGAAGATGCCCGCTTGCTAAAGTGCTTGGGTAGCCAAAGGTTTTCTCTCAACAAAGAGGGATTAGGCTATACCCCAAGAAAGGCAAGGCGGCCTTTGTCACTCCCAAAGCTAGCTTTGTGAAGGGCAATGGTCGGTTTTGCAATAGATGCAAGCAAGTTGGACATATAGAGCAATATTGCAAGACTAACAAGAACAAGCAACCTAATGTATCCTCAATTAGATTTGATTCTTGTTACATGCTTGTTAAGGGTGCCAATGGTGTGAAGGCTAAGTTCATTGGTACACCAATTGTGGGCCTAAAGAAGAAGGCTATTTGGGTACCAAAGACCTTGGTAACTAACCTTCAAGGACCCAAGCAAGTTTGGGTACCTAAAAAGAATTGATCTTCTTTTGTAGGTCAATTATAAAGCTAGAGGAAGGCATTGGGTGCTTGATAGTGGGTGCACACAACACATGACCGGTGATTCAAGAATGTTCAATTCAATCAATGACAATGAGAGCAATGGGATTGATAGTATAATATTTGGTGATAATGGCAAAGGCAAGGTCAAGGGTCTTGGTAAGATTGCAATATCCAATGACTTGAGCATTTTCAATGTGCTACTAGTTGAGAGCTTGAACTTCAACCTAGTGTCGGTAGCTCAATTGTGTGATCTTGGTTTCAAGTGCATATTTGGTGTGGATGATGTAGAGATCATAAGTGTAGATGGCTCTAACTTGATATTCAAAGGATTTAGATATTAGAATCTATACTTGGTTGATTTCAATGCTAGAGAAGCTCAATTGTCAACATGTTTGCTCACTAAGTCTAGCATGGGTTGGTTATGGCATAGAAGGCTTGGTCATGTTGGAATGAAACAATTGAACAAGTTGATCAAGTATGACTTAGTTAGAGGCTTGAAGGATGTCACATTTGAGAAGGATAAGCTTTGTAGTGCATGTCAAGCCAGAAAGCAAGTTGGCAACACACATCCTAAGAAGAGCATGATGAGCACATCTAAGGCATTTGAGTTGTTGCACATGGATTTATTTGGACCAACCACATACACTAGCATTGGTGGAAACAAATATGGATTTGTGATTGTGGATGATTTCACTAGATACACTTGGGCGTTCTTTCTTGTTGACAAGAGTGATGTGTTTGCAACCTTCAAGACATTCATCAAGAGAATTCACAATGAGTTTGAAACAACCATCAAGAAAGTGAGAAGTGACAATGGAAGTGAATTCAAGAACATAAGAGTTGATGATTTGTGTGATGAGTTTGGGATTAGGCATCAATTTTCGGCCAAGTACACTCCTCAATCAAATGGCCTAGTTGAGAGGAAGAATAGAACCTTGATTGACATGGCAAGATCAATGTTGAGTGAGTACAATGTGAGTCATTCATTTTGGGCCAAAGCAATCAACATGGCTTGCTACTATAGCAACCGACTCTATTGTCATCCATTGAAGGAGAAGACCCCATATGAGCTCTTGAATGATAGAAAGCCCAATATTGCATACTTTCGGGTTTTTGGTTGTAAATGCTATATATTGAAGAAAGGCACAAGATTGAGCAAGTTTGAGAAGAAATGTGATGAAGGTTTCTTTCTTGGTTACTCCACCACTAGCAAGGCTTATAGAGTTTGGAATTTGGCTAGTGGTACTCTTGAGGAGGTCATGATGTGGAATTTGATGAAACCAATGGTTCCCAAGAGGAAGATGAGAATCTAGATGATGTGAGAGGCACTCAATTGGTCAATGCAATGAAGAATATGGACATTGGTGACATAAGGCCTAGAGAGGTGATTGATGTTGAAGATGACAAGAATCAAGTGCTCTCTAACTCAAATGTGCAAGCTAGTGGCTCTCATGATCAAGATCAAGCAAGTGCTAGTGATGACAAAGTGCAAGATCAACAACAAGTGGCTAGTTCATCATCTCAACCAAGTGATCAATCAAATGCAAGCAATCAAGTGCAAGTGCTCCAACCTACCAATGTTGCAAGAGATCATCCATTGGATTCTATCATTGGTGATATTTCAAGAGGTGTGCAAACAAGATCAAGATTGGCATCATTTTGTGAACACTTCTCATTTGTGTCATCCATTGAACCTAAGAAGATAGATGAAGCTTTGAAGGATGTTGATTGGGTGAATGCTATGCATGAAGAGCTAAACAACTTCACAAGAAACCAAGTATGGGAGTTAGTTGAGAGGCCTAAGGATCATAATGTGATTGGAACCAAGTGGGTCTTTCGCAACAAGCAAGATCAAGATGGGATAGTTGTATGGAACAAAGCAAGATTAGTGGCTCAAGGTTACACTCAAGTTGAAGGTCTTGACTTTGGAGAAACATATGCCCCTAGTTGCAAGATTGGAAGCAATTAGGATCTTGTTAGCCTATGCTTGTGCTCATAACATCAAGTTGTACCAAATGGACGTGAAAAGTGCTTTTCTCAATGGGTACATCAATGAGCTTGTGTATGTTGAGCAACCTCCTGGTTTTGAAGATGAGAAGAAGCCCAACCATGTTTACAATTTGAGAAAGGCTTTGTATGGATTGAAACAAGCACCAAGAGCATGGTATGAGAGATTGAGGGATTTCCTACTCTCTAAGGGATTCAAGATGGGCAAGGTTGACACCACTCTCTTCACCAAGAAGCTAGGCAATGACTTGTTTGTGTTGCAAATCTATGTTGATGATATCATATTTGGATCAACCAATCAAGATTTTGTGAGGAGTTTGGAAAGATGATGGCAAGTGAGTTTGAGATGTCCATGATTGGAGAGCTTAGTTACTTCCTTGGTCTTCAAATCAAGCAAATGAAGAATGGCACATTTGTGAGTCAAGGCAAGTACATCAAAGACATGCTCAAGAAGTTTGAAATGGATGATGCTAAAGCTATTAGTACACCAATGGGGACAAATGGAAACTTGGATAGTGATACTAGTGGCAACATGGTGGATCAAAAAATAGTATCGGTCTATGATTGGAAGCCTACTCTATGTGACCGCATCAAGGCCGGATGTGATGTTTAGTGTATGCATGTGTGCTAGATTTCAAGCCTCACCAAGAGAGAGTCACTTGAAGGCAACAAAGAGAATATTGAGGTACTTGAAGCATACACAAAATGTTGGATTGTGGTATCCCAAAGGAGCTAGATTTGAGTTGATTGGATATTCGGACTCCGATTATGCGGGATGCAAAGTTGAGAGAAAGAGCACATCGGGCACATGTCAACTATTGGGAAGATCACTTGTGTCTTGGTCATCAAAGAAATAAAATAGTGTAGCACTTTCAACCGCCAAAGCGGAGTACATTTCGGCCGGTAGTTGTTGTGCTCAATTACTTTGGATGAAGGCAACTTTGAGTGACTTTGGAATCAAATTCAAACAAGTGCCATTGCTATGTGACAATGAAAGTGCCGTGAAGCTCACCAACAACCCGGTTCAACATTCAAGAACAAAGCACATTGATGTCCGTCATCATTTCATAAGAGATCACCAACAAAAAGGGGACATTTGCATTGAGAGTGTGGGCACCGATGATCAACTTGCCGATATCTTCACCAAGCCACTTGATGAGAAGAGGTTTTGCAAGCTAAGGAATGAATTGAACATACTTGACTTCTCAAATATGTGTTGATGCACCCCCATTATATGACATGCCTCTCCTTCGAGCAAAGCAAGGTAAAGTTGATTGACATGTCATTCATCCATTGCTAAGGACTTGTTTAGTGCATCTAGTCATTCCTATCATGTCTTAGGCTCATTCATGAAAATCAAATGAATTTGATGCTTGTATGGTACCACTATTGCTTCTATGCTTGAAATGATCTAGTGGTAGCATATGACATGTTTGTGGGCTTGTGAACCTAGTGTCTGATCTAGAAAATGAGCTATAAGTGTTTAACTCAACATGGTGCATGATAACCCTTATTTCGAGGTGTGAAGAAGCTTGCCCTTGGATCAAACCGAGTTAAATATCTTTTGCAAGTGATCTAGATTGAACCAAATTAGGAAAATGATCCTCACTTCACATGGTTTCACCCTAACCTATCTAAAATTTGAGCTCGCCTTTTGTGCTAATTGTTGCCAAAGGGGGAGAGAAATTCACAAAGATAGTAAGATAGGGGAGCAAACAAATGAAATGACATTGTAAGGGGATCAATTAAAATTTGAAGCACACAAGTAGGGGGAGCAAGCTCATAAACTTGTATGTTGCATTTGTATGTGCATTTACATATGTTTGCTTGCATGGCACAAGTTCTTAAATTCCCTATCCATGCTTGTGTGGTGTATACTAGATTGTAGAAAATGTTTGATGAAATGAAAACTAGCATGCATAGGATAGCTAGATATACCTAGATCTTTTACAAGTGGTACTAGAGCCTTGCTTATAATGTTGATCTCATGAGGTATCTAGTTTGTCTTTGCTTTTCAAGTGATATCTAGCAAATCATGGTGCTAAGGATGGTGTTCAAATGGCAACTCCGATTGGTATCATGCTTCAAAGGTCCATTCTTACACCTTAGCATCATTTTACTCTCCCAAACTTCTAATCCATGCATATGTGCAAGCTTTCAAATCCAAACTCTTAGCACATATGTAGGGGGAGCTAATACTACCAATTTGGGTTGATGAAACTTGTCCATAATCTTTACACATGGTAATATGCTTGGGCAAGCAACATGAATCCAAAAAGATTTCATTGAATATCTTTGTAAATAGGTTGTCATCAATTACCAAAAAGGGGGAGATTGAAAGCCCTAGTTTGGTTTCAGATAATTGATGAAACCTAGGACTAACCTTTGATCTAAGTGTGTGAATTAGAAAAGGTGGTCCAATCCAAGTGTTTGAGCAAGATGAGGTCCATGGTGATGGAGGTGGACATGAAATGAAGATGATCAAGCTCAACTTGGAAAAGAAGAAAGAGAAAAATAAAAACCGAGAAGATCAAGGCAAAGGTATATGATAGGTTTTTGTTTTGCACTCAAGACACCATAGAGGGTGTGAGTGACTTAGGATCGATAGCCGTACTATAAAGAGGGGAAATCTTTGGCTAAACGGTTTATCGAGTGCCACTAGGTGACATGATTCTTGCATATGCATTTAGGAACCTAGTTTGCTAACTTTGACCCTTGTAAAATGCTTTGAAAAATGCTAACACACGTGCACACAAGTTCTACAGCTTTGTGGTTAGCAAGTTGGAAGCAAGGGTGAAGTGGTTGTGGACTTAGAAAAAGAAAAGGAGGAGGAAGTCCATGACCGGACGCTGGCCGCAGGGTGACTGGACTCACCCCGGCGCATCCGGTCAATTATAGCGAGGTGGCGCAGCTGGCCGAGAGGGCAGAGGAGCGACCGAACGCTGCCTCTAGCGCATTTGGTCACTTGTTGGATGCTGGCGGTTGGCGGCGATCGAACGTGACGCTAGTGTGTCAGGTGGGCTATGACCTACGATGATGTCAGCACTGAGAGCGCAGGTAGAGAAGGAGTGCTAGGACTAGACGCTAGGGCATGCCAGGTCAACGTTGATGTGACGCATTCGATCAGTGTTTTGCCTCTCTGGGAGCTTTCTGGAAGTGATCGGATGTCGTGGGCTTCTGCGTCTGGTGGCGCAAGCGGTGCATCCATTCATTCTTTAACACACGAGCGACTGAGAGTTGACCATTGAGATCGAATGGCTAAGGTTTGAACACGGGGAACACATGGCTGCATCCGAGCGACCGGACGCTAGCGAACCATGATGGGGTGAGCATGCCTAGCGCGAGTCCGTGACTCCGACCGGTGATGGGGGAGCAAGACATGACGTCCCGAGCACATATAGGAACTATGGCAGCGGCCTCTCCCTCGATGAGCTAAGTTTGGTCCTCAATCGGACACTCCTCTCTATTCCTTTCCTCTCAAATCTTCGATCTCCCTCTACCAGATTGCGGATTGCCGAACTGCTGCTGACCTACTATGCTCCAAACCCCTCAACCTGCGGCCATGGAGGCTGAGGAAAATGCATCGCTGCCTCCTAGAAGTCTTCATTTTATATTTTTTGTCCCTAGCTCACGAGCCAAACGAGCTAGCTCAAGCTTTTGGCCGAGACGAGCCTGAGCTAGCTTTTAGCTCGTTAGTTATAACGAGCCAGCTCGTTATTGTACCGAGCCTGACCGAGCCAAGCTAGCTTGAAGGACCAAAAACGGTGACCAGAGGGGGGGTGAATGGGAGCCTCAAATTTCTTTCGAAACTCTAAGCCGTTGTCCCAAAATCACAACCCAAGAAACCATCTGCTCCTGACCGAGACGAGTAGCAAGCACCTTGTAGTTAGAATCCTCACAAATCTTCCAAACTCGCCAATCAATGCCCTGAAGATGCGTAGACATGCGGATCTTCCAGTAGGGGCAATTTGTTCCATCGAAGAACAGCGGTTTGCCAGAACCACGCTCCATGTCGCCTTCGTAGATCACAGACCGATTAAGGTGGAATGATTCTTAATCGGCTCTAATACCAATTGAAGGACCGAAAATGGTGACCAGAGGGGGGGGGTGAATGGGAGCCTCAAATTTATTTTGAAACTCTAAGCCGCTATCCCAAAATCACAACCCAAGAGCAAACAACAGCAAACACACGTGAGATCGGTATGATCACAAGCCAATAGGTGACTAGGTACCTTTGGTGATGACCAAGAAGTATAGTGGATCAACCAAAAACCGACGGAAACAAGAGCTCGAAAGAACAGAGAAAACATACAATTTGCGCAGGCCCGAACTGTCTACCGAAGGGAGTCCGGACTGTCTGTGGGTCAGGTCCCAGACTATCCAGGGTTGAGGGTCGGACTGTCCGGCGTTCAACTCCCAAAAACCAAACGATGAGAAATAGTTCTGACCTAGATAGAAAGAACAACAGTGGACTATCCGCGGTTGAATCCCAGACTATCCGCAAGTCAAACACCAGAAAATGAAGTTGCTGAAACAGTTTTGGACACACTTCAACAGCAGCCCTGGACTGTCCGCGGTGAGGTCCTGGACTATCCGACGTTTAGAGCAGCAAAACATGATGAAAAGAAACCTTCTACTCGTGACATGAACAGTAACGACAGACTCTCAGGGGGTCAGGGTGCGGACTGTCCGTGGGTCGCGAAATTAGCACGAACAGAGTCGCCCAAAAAACACCCAGAGCAAGGAAAATCCTGATTTGCGGCCAAATCAAAACCAATTTCCACCAAATTTTAACCACATGGTCACAAAGCAATAGGTGAGCTACCCCTAAGAGATCATCGCCCAATTTGAATCCAACCAATGGGAAATCAAGAAACCCCAAAGAACACCGGTTTTCTAACCCTAAAGCTTAATTCGCCCCGATCTATGAACTCATGAGGAATTGGATGAAATCCTTCAGTGGAAAGACTCAATTCACGTCCTAGTTCATCTTAGCGTAAAAGGAACGAATCAAAATGGTCTCAAAACAATGAATCGAACCACACAAGACAAGGGAGAAAGGGAGAACACGAAGAACACAAACAAGATTCACAAGAACATCTCACAAATCGAATCCCGAAGGACACGAGGAGGTTAGGGCCTCCATTCCCACCATAATCTTTGGTTCTTACACAAATTCTCCAATTTGTGGACCTCTCTCACAAGAAAACCTAAGGGGAGGGGGAGAACCTAGAGAAGGATGAAGCAAAAATGAAAGAGGTGAGGGAGATGGGAGCTCCCTCATCCTATTTAACAGGGCTATTATACAATCCTAGTTTTGCCCCTAGATATTTTGAGTCGAACCACTTAACCAGAGGGCGTTATGGTCCAACCCGAGGTAATCTTTATCTGACGGTCACCGCACCCTTCATGAGATAGCTTTGCCTCGACGCGAACTCTTCGATGCCGCCACGTGCCGTCTGTTCCTCCTCAGAACCTCCGTCTGGGTTTTGAGGCCCAAACCCATGAAACCGGCCACCGATGGTTTTGACGCCCAAACCACCAAACCGCCCACGAGTAGCGTACTTCATACGCGTCCCCCGCCACTCAACATGTGTCACTGCTATCCTCGATCGGCAGACCATCAAGTCCTCCTAAGCCCCGCTCGACTCGCACATCCACCGTATTGACTCGGTCAACATGATCACTCTCATGTACACTTGCGCTTGTCGATGTCCCAGATGTCAGTCATCGCAGCTGGTCACCCAGCCTCCTGGTCCCTTAGTCCAAGCTTCATGTCCGTCCTTCACCGCTCCCGGTCCGTTGGCATGGCTCGTCTCTACTTGACCTTCACCTCACTGTCGACCACCGCCTCCGAGCTCCACACCTGCACACCACAAGCCAAGAGACATGTCTCACAACCCAACTGAAAGCTCTAGTTTGGTTTTGGTGAATTGATGAAAATCTAAGTGCTAACCTAGTTTATCAAAGTGATCATGAGATAGGTAGCACATTCCAAGTGGTGAAGCAAATGAAGATCATCACATGATGATGGTGATTCCATGGTGATGATCAAGTGCTTGGACTTGAAAATAAGAAAGAGAAAAATAAAAGGCTCAAGGCAAAGGTATAAATTGATAGGAGCTTTTTGGTTTAGTGATCGAGACACATATAGAGTGTGATCACATTTAGGATCGATAGTCGTACTATTAGGAGGTGTGAAACTCGTATCGAAATGCGGTTATCAAAGTGCCACTAGATACTCTAACTCATTGCATATGCATTTAGAATCTAGTGGAAAGCTAACACCCTTGAAAATGTTTGTGAAAATATGCTAACACACATGCACAAAGGTGATACACATTATGTTTAGCACTTGGGAGCAAGGGTTCGAAACTTCACCGGCGAACAGTCTGACGGTGCCACCGGCGCCCTGTACAAAAAAGACAGGGTTTCACAGAGTGCACCGGATGCTGGTCACGTGGTGACCAGACTCTGGGGAGCAGCGTCCGGTCAATTATAAAAGGTGGCACTCTTGGCCTGAGACCGGATGTAGGCGACCGGACACTGGCTGAACACTATTCAGCGTCTGGTCGGTTTGACGTGGTGCTCGGGGGTTTGGTCTGTGTGTTGACCGGACGCTGGGTGAGTCCGGTCAGGGGTGACTGGATGCGTCCGGTCATGAAAAATCATCTCTGGATGCTTACTGGAAGTGACCGAACTCCAGGCGGGGTGCGTCCGGTCATCTCTGAGCAGCGTGTCCGGTCGCGACTGGAACCTTACTAGAAGTGACTAGACGCTAGGGTCCTGTGTCTGGTCCTACACTGTAGAGCGTCCGGTCATAACTTAAGTGCATTGATGACCGTTGAGATCGGGCGATCAGCATTTGAAGCTGGGGCCACGTGGCGTGCATCGCGCAACCGAACGCTGGGGTCCTACGTCCGATCGATCTAACCGGCGTGTCCGGTTGCCTCGATTTTCAAGGGACCAAGGAGCCAACGGCTCTATTTCATGGGGGCTTCTATTTAAGCCCCATGGCCGGCTCAAGCTCACTCTCTTGGCCATTTGCATTGACATAGCAACCTTGTGAGCTTAGCCAAAGTCCTCCCACTTATCTCCATCATTGATTCATTATCTTTGTGAGATTGGGAGTGAATCCAAGTGCATTGCTTGAGTGTTTGTATCTAGAGGCACTTGGTGTTCGTATTTCGCTGCGGGATTTGCTTGTTACTCTTGGTGGTTGCCGCCACCTAGATGGCTTGGAGCAGCGAAGATCGTCGAGCAAAGGTTGGTGATTGTCTCCGGCTCCGATCGTGCTGATTGTGAGGGGTTCTTGACCTTTTCCCGGCGGAGAGCCAAAAGGTACTCTAGTAAATTGCTTGTGGCTTGTGTGATCCTCATCTTGTGTTGGTTGTGCGGCACCCTATTGAGGGTTTGGCGTGTGATGCCAATTAGCGCGTGAACCTCCAAGTGAGTGAATCACCACAACGAGGACTAGCTTGCCGGCAAGCAAGTGAACCTCGGTAAAAAATCATTGTGTCATCATTTGATTCTGAGGTGATTGGTCTTCATTGATATTGATTCTTGTGATTGATTGGTTCATTCCTCGACTCGGCGGTATAACCATCTCGCTCTCTCTTTACATTACCGCAAACTAGTTGTTAAGCTCTTTAGTGTAGCTAGTCGTTAGAGCTTGTTAGTTTGGTTAGTGTGGCTCTTTAGTTAACCTTTGAGAGCACACTAATTTAGTGTAGTGACATAGCCATTGTGTGGATAGAGACTATATAAACTAGAATTATGGTAGGTGGCTTGTATTTTTAGTAGGCTAGCGCAACACTCGCTTCGCCTCATATTTGTCTAACCGGTTTGCTAAGTGTTGTTGTAGAGATTTTTATATGCTATTCACCCCCTAGCCATTAGGACCTTTCACCAACTCACGCCATGGTTAGTTCACAATCTCAACCCAAGACGCGAATCACGTTGACAATCACTCATCACAAATCTGAACCACAAGGGCACATATCAACCTTGTGTTCGCATAGCTCGATATTCAGGCCTAGTCATGGACCAAAGAGCTCCTAGACCCACCGGATTTGTCTGGTGGTGTCCCTAGGGAGGCACTAGAGATAGCGCCCATGGGAGGCTTTTTGTGAACCTTCCCACGAGAGAGGATAAGTGTGGCGATAGGTACTAGAGAAGCATCGGGTAAAGGGTCTGCTCAACAGCTAGTTAACCATTTAAATTCGACTGTTGGATGTGTCACACTGTGTCGGCTCCTTTATCCAGTGGGGCATTTCTGGTACCCATCAGAATTTCTGATGCCTATATTTTTGTTGTAGTTTGCTGTCCAACGGCTAATTGGTTCTTAGCGGCTATAAATACTTGTGTGGTAGGTCATTTAAACTCTCTTGGAACTCTTGGTTGATATTTGTGCACCCATAAAGCTTGAGCAATACCTCCAACTCATTTCCATAGCTTGGGAGCACATTTGTGTTGAATTGGAGTGGTTCTAGTACGTACCTTGGATTGATAGTGTGCATCTAGAGGCACTTGGTGAATCGTTCTTTTAGCGAGTTCTTCTTACTTTTGGTGGTTGCCGCTGCTTAGACGACTTTGGTGTTGTGGAGATCGTCGTCGCCCACCGCTTGGGGATTGTGCGGGACCTCCAGTCGGTGGTTTTGTGTTCATCCCTGCAGGAGATTTGCAAAAGAGTAATTATAGTGGGACCACGAGGCTTGGAGAGCTTCTTGGTGATCCACTGGCTTTCATACTAGTGCCTAAGTTTTAGGGCCGAGTTGTGTGCTCGCGAGGCTAGTAAAGTGGTGATCTCATAGAGTGTGCCTCAATACGGATTAAGTTGTCGGCGAGCAACCAAACCTTATCCTCATTTGTTTGCTCTTTACTACACATGTATTTACATTCGATATTTGTGCATGTGTAGTAGTTTGCGTAGTGGTAGGTCTCTAGTAGGAGAATAGTTTGGTTGTTTTACTTGTGTAGCTCACTAGTTGTAGTTCTTGCTCCTAGTAGCTTGTGTGGTTTAGTCGTAGTAGTTAAACTTGCTGCTAGACTTCCCTCGGCCTCATTCGCCGTCAGGCTGTCGGTTTACCGCCAACTCCATGAGCGTTCGGTCTGCTCCTGAAATCACCGGTGATATTTGCCGTTCCCGGCTGCACCCTTGACAATCATACACATTTGTAGAAATAATAGTCTCTCTCGATCGACACGGTTTGCTGCTCGGCAAAAAAAGGCATTCAGTTGAATTTCCCTGCGAGAATTCTCCCGAACCAGCACTCTTTTTGGACCGAAGGTACGAGGAGAGGCTTTTGTCATAGTCCTAGCGTTGTCAACTTCATTAACCCAGATATAAACACGCACCCGGCCAGTGGATTTCTATAAAATACTGAAAAAATTATTACTGCCAAATAAAGTGCACCAACGAAATTCTCCATCTTGTCAGGTAATACCAATTAGTGTCCGAACCAGTTTTTCATTTGAGGTCTAAGCTAGCTTAGTATATTCATCTGTCTACTTGGTAACACTACTACAGAAGGACCAAATACTGGCAGCTGAAAAGGTTTTCGTTTTAGCAGTCTTGGAACTGACAATAGGCAGCGCGTTTGGATAGCAGCATAGGTTCGTTCTGGAGTCATCCGATCCAAAAAAACCGAGGCTAGGTCTGTTTGGATTGCAGACCGAGGCCAACTGGTCCGGATCTGTTAACTAGCATGGTGGTTCTTTTTTGAGGAACGGACTCATTCCGCGTAAAATCATCGGACGGACTCATGCGGAGCCGGGTGGATCACCAAGAACCTCTCCAAAGCGGAAAGTGGGAAATAGTCTTACTCCTTCCATCCAAAACTAATAATTACATGTATTTCTGAATAAATATTTATCCAGATTTCTATCTAAAATTATATTTTTTAGACAAGGAAAGTGAAAAATAGTCTTACTATTACTATTGCGGGTTCTTCGGTGAACGATGAAATAGATATATATTGTTGGATTTAATTGGGTTTGTCTATTTTTTCTTCAGCAATTAAATCAAAGCAAATTTCAAGATCAAAGCTAATGCTAGGTGTAATTTGTTGGGTCCTTTATGTGGCGTAACTTACGGTTTGATAAGGGTTAAGTGCACGATGACCATTATGTGTTGGTGGATCATGATTTACTGGTTCATGATGTCTTAGGGGTTTCAATTACTAGTAACAAACAATTCATTTGTTAGTTTCATAAGTTAGTGGTAACGGACAATGATATGATCGCCACTATCTCTTCATGCACCTAGCTCTTCATCTTCGTCTTCCTTTGTTGCTCCATATAAAAGGAACACTCCTTCTCTTGTTCACCAGAGAGAAGAAACAACCAAGAACACTACTTTGTTGTTGTTGTGCTGCTCGAGCTATTCCCGTCCTGGTTCCTGTGTGCATAAGAATAGGGAGAGCAGACCTCCGAAACCAATGTCGTTCGTGAGTTCATCTGCTTGGATGAAGATCGGCAATCAGGTTTTTGGGAGCGTCTTCCACGCAACTGCTCGTTGATTCTTCTTCCTGCTACTTCCTGACAACTTGGCATCTTCTTCCGACGGAGGAGGCGATTGGCGCTGCAACCTTATTGCATGGCATCGAGCAGGATGGCTACATCGACAACCACTATGTCAACTAGCATCAGCTCTTGGTGCCGCTGTGTATATTTCTAATGCAACTCATCCTTTGTTTTCTGTGATTAAGATGATGATTAATATTAAGTCCATGTTCATTACGTTTAGATCATACGTGTACATGTCTGATGTCACAAACTTATTATTAGTATTTTTCATATATAATAACGTTCGTTCTTGCCAAAATCCGACGCAACTAAATGCATGAGAACCGAACTGGGTTCGGTTGGCTAGCTGAGCCAGGTGCGCTCGCTGCCGGCGTGGGTTCGAATTCTGGATTCGACTCACGTCTCTCACCAGGATTTATTCCCAAACAATTCTACAGCCTCTATCGCGTGGAACTACAAAGGGATTGCGACGCGGACGTCGCCTACGGAGCCGTGGATGGTTCCGGTGATCTCAAGAAGGACGCGGTCTTCATATCTACGTGTAGTTGTAGATCTGATTGTGTACGCGTGGTGTGTGTAGTGTGTGTGGTGTGTGTGGGTGTGTGTTCGTACATGAACAGATTCTACAGCTGTACCCAGAGTAGAGGCTAAAAAAAAAACTAAATGCATCCATGTAGCATGCATGTAAACCAGCTTCAGCAACTCATTGTTTTTTTTTATTTCTGTCAGGTCCATATTACACTCAGCGATGAAAAAAAACGTAATAAATAGTAACATAGTTGACCCGTGGTAGAGGGCGCAAAATGCGTGCAAGACAAAGGGCAAAGGCACACTACCATAAACCCACAGTCCTGACTCCCGAGAGCAGTGGTGGATCTAGGACAAAATCCTAGGGGGGGGGGGGGGGGGGGGGGGGGGGAGGGGGGCTGAACAAGCTGTTGTGCTGGGCGCTGGGCGCTGGCTACTACCGTGCTGCGCTGCTGCTTGCTGGTGCGGGCGTTGTGCTACGCTGCTGCTCCATGGATGCGGCCGCGGTAGTGGGGGCTCGAGCCCCCCAGCCCCGGTGGCAGATCCGCCACTGCCTTAGAGTACATGGAACGTCGGCCAAGCTTGGTTTGCCTTGCTGTATGCGGTATGACTCTATCGTCGCCGAATCTCTCACCACGAGACCAGGTAAGTGCAAAATTAGAGCAGAACGAAGAGAAGATGGTAATTTTTTTCATTTCATATGAATATAGATGAATATAAAATTTATAATAGAAATATATAGAAAATAATTTTTTGATCTAAAATTATTCAGTGTGGTGCTAATTCGTTTTAATCTCATTAGATTTCGAAATTTAAAAATTTCAACAACCTCGAAAGTTGACATATAATCTACATAAAGTTGTAGTTCTTGGTGCAATCTATAACTTTGTAGATAACAAGCTTTGATTTGAAGTCATTTTTAGATTTCTAAATATTTGTTTTTTTGTTCTATGAGACACGTCTTTAATGAAAATTATGAGCAAGATAAGATCTATTTATAGTTATTAAAACTTATTTTTTGTTTGGAGTCATTTAGGGGTAGAAATATTCAATACAAGGGAGTGCGAAATATGATTAAAAGATAGCATCTTATACATCTCACAGATAAGTATATATAATGTAGTGATAGTAAGGTGTTATATATGTGCTGAAGGTATTGTCTTTGAATCCTCGAAGACACATTTTTTGATAGACAGTAGTGGTCCCCACCAGATCAGAGTGATGCTCGAGAAGAGAACAAAACATTCTATGGGTTGAGTTCAAAGCGACGACTGTGTGTTTTTTTAATAATGGATTTTCATTAATCCGACTTCTATATCCATGGAGGATATACATGACCAAAAGTACACACAAGAGTATTTAGACTCCCACCTCAACAAAGAGGAGCACACACAAACAAAAAAAGGAAAAAAAACTACGACCTTGGCGCATCCCTCCTTCCCGACCTCCTCTCCCGGAGCAGCGAGCTTCGGTGAGTGGAAATCATCAAGTCGCCGTCGCCCTTAGTGCGTCATTGCTACGAACCTCTAATGGTACCATCTTCATCCGCTTTCAAGTAAGCTGACGCCACGTGTCGCCGGTTAGCCCACCTACATTCGTGGTCGTCCAGTCAGAACTAGCCGATCAGACGTGAGTCAATAGGATCCGCTTCTGCTTCGCCAGATACCAACGCCTCCGACGCCCATAGGGCAGCCGCCATCATTGGGATCATGGTCATCACCTCTGCCGATGTTCTCTGTCGCTGCCGCCAAGGATATCCTATTCCGCTAGGACTCCTAGGCCGCCGCCGCCCCTAGGGCCGCCGTTGCCAACGGATCCGCCTCCATCTGATCCACCTCCTCCTCGTCGAGATCCTTGCACTAGCGCTCAGGCCGCCGCCGCCCCTAGGACACAGCTGCCTACGGAACCACCTCTGCTGGATCCGCCTTCTCCCTACCGAGGACTGACCGTCGACACTAGGTCGCCACCCTCCTCCCCAGACCCGCCACCACCCAAAGGTAAGACGCCATTGATGCCTTCGTCGCTACCCGATCGCCATGCTAACCACCTCCATTGCCGTCACCATAGGGGCCCACCGCCGCCCTACCTCTAGATGCTGAGCTCCGGTGGTGGCACTAGGGCTAGAGGGGAGATGACCCATTTGAGCGTTGTTGTTCGGTCACAACCTCCTATATCTGGGCATGACTCCTCTTCCTTCACTGGAAGCACCGTTGGGTAGACCCCCAGTGGAGCCATGCACAGGGGCGTGCGCGGCATGATGTTGGGACCGGCCAGAGCGAGACAACGATCGCACCACCACTATGGGAGACTGGGAGGACGCAAGCGCTTTGTCGTACCGAGCAGGGTCTAGCGATACTAATTAATGTCTAAATATTTTAAGTTTGACCAACTTTATAGAAAAAGACAACACCATCAATGAAACCAACACATGTACACTATAAAAATATATTCCATGGTTTATCTATAGATACTAATTAATGTCTAAATATTGGTGTTCTTTTCAATAAATTTGTCTAAACTTTAAATAGTTTGATTTTCGACATCTCTAAAAGTTAATTTAATTTGGGACAAATGTAATGATAAATAAATATCCTTTTTCATGAAAAAGATGATGATATGAAAAAAAGAAAGATTGTTAGTCGTCGAAACTGGAAAATGATCGCGGTTTCGGCGTATCGTTTTTCTGTTCGTACCAGTGCCATGAAAAGAGACAACGGTTAATTACATATGAGTACTACTATTTTCTAGTACTACTCTACTAGCTTTAAATCACCTGGCTAATTACATATGAGTACTACTAGTACCTACGCTAATAGCAGCTTTAAACTCACCATGGTTTCGGAATCTTAAGGTCGACGACCTAGCTTTTGCAGTCGTCTGTGTAAAGAAAGCATCCAGGGCCGACCAACTATACAAGATAGTCTAAGGTCAGTCTGCCACTACTGCTTTGTGCGGTCAGTCTGTCACTTAGAACGTACGAAAGCAGCAGGACAGAGTACTGGATTGCTTCCGATCCTAAGCAATGAGTTCTGGAGCTCGGGTTGATGTGGCCACCAGCAGGATCACACCTCAGACATTCAGAATACGGACGTTAACATATAGTATAATACATAATAATGACTAGGCAAAGATAACGGACAGCCACATCCGATCAATGCTGGTGTCCTGATTAGTCCCTCCGAGCTAAAAACAAGGTGCTTTAAAATAAAAGTTTTCAGCCAGGAAAGAAGATAAATGCCATATGAAAAGTGTTGGCATTTCTTAGCGCAATCACCAAGTATGGAGATTTTAAGTTCATCCTCGGTAACGGCGCCAGAAAGATCTGTTGGTATTTCTTAGCACCATCACTAAGATTGAGTAAACCTTAGCGACGCCGCCAAGAAACACCAACTACGATAGTTCTTAACGATTACAGAAAATATCCAAAGCGCACGGATCTACCGTTGTAGCATTTCAACCGGAAGTATTCAGGGTATCGTTATTTATATTTTTCCAAATGAGGGTAAGGTGTAAAGAGTCTAGCATGAATATGAACAAGATTACATCCTTGCATTAGTAAACCAATAGTTCATAACATGGGTAAAAATGGTATTTCAAGGATAACGGACACACATCTGGGCCAACCTCAAGGATAAAAGGAAAATAAAAAATAAAAGAATATTCCTAAGTGGAATCGACATGGTCAAATATAGCCGTACAAAAAATAGTTGATGATCAGACAAATTACATGATTAGCGTTAGAACTAAGTGTAAGATGGACGGGGAGATCCCCGGGCACTAGTCTGCCAGCAAGCCATGGAGACTTTATGAATTCCTACACGATATCCGAACATGGGGGATTACAAGGGACGGACATGGCTGTCACCACCTACCGCCTACCCCTCAACCGGGGGCACCGTCATATTCGAAGGTTCCCGTGTACCCGAGCACCACGCCCGTGTACAAAGAAACTACCCATATCTCCCCGGGACTCAGACCCTACGGATCGACATGCATAGGACATGGGCAAACCCGAAGGAACGACGAACCGCCACCTCAACCTAGCTCTACTTCTACTCATACAAGTCATATGAATGGTTAAGCATAAAGTTGAACATGTTAAGATCATAACATACAAACTATATGCTAGTTCATACGCCAAGGTTATAATATGAAAACTATAGTCTAGTTCATATGCACTACTATATTAAAGATATGAGAACAAGGCTATGAAAGAACTCTTCATAGTATTCATACTAAAGTTGCTCTTCTTCCAAGGAGCCAAGCTCTCCAAGGTAGCTCTTGCCTAGCTCACAAAATACTAAAAACTAAAGAGTACAAGTAGAGAAGTGAGGTGTGTAGCTCCAAATGTTGGTATGTGTTTGTTGGTATTTATTAACGCACATAGATAAATCCGCAAGCGCACGGATACTGTTGTAGCTTTCACACAAAAGTATTCCAAGTATCGTATCCACAGGGAAACGTATGAGATTAACTACAATCTAACTTAACGAAGGGTAGCAATAAGGTTAGGATAAACAGGAGCGTGGAGAGTATTACTAAGGTTCTCTAGTTCTAACTTGGGTAAGCTATGTCTTCTACCATTCAACTGGGGACATTACTTGAAAAAGACACTAGCAAAGGATGCTTTCCTTCGCAACCGGGTCCTACTTGGCCTACAAACGGAAGGTGGACTATAGAAGGACTCAACGAAAGTGTCACACTTGCGTTCTAATGCTACTTCACGATCTACCACCGGTTCGGAATGCAGGGTGCATCCACGATTAACCTAAGTTTAAGCACCACGCTTATACTTATGATTAATATTTTACTCCCCCTAGGAAGAGAATAAAGCATGCAAAAGAGTCGTGATCCTGATGAACAATATAAACAAGATGCTTACTTGAATTAGAAGTTGATTGCCAGAGACATCTCAGAAGCAAGCTCAAGTAGAACTTGGATCCACCAAGGTACAAGCCGTTAGAGAGAGCACCGATAGCCGGACACCTCCTCCAAACTCTTACCTCACTCTCTATCTCACTATTTCTATTAATAAGACTAGATCCTATGGAGGACTAATCTTCTCTTGATTGCTGGCTCTGATGCTGAAGATATGAATTAGGGTATCAGGGATGGCTCCAGGGAGGGGGTACAGGGCTGTATATATAGGGGGTAGCATCAATTCTAGACCCTCGGATCAAACCGACTTGAATAAACAGGGTAGATGCAATCTTTAAGGCGGTGGAGAACCGACGTTCTAAGGAGGGGCTGCCAGATGGGGACAGGAGACCGATCGACCTGCAGGTGGGGTCGGTCGGCCCCACCTAGCAGTGCCTCGAGCCAGGTTTGGTGGAGTGCCCTCTAGAGTCCTCTGGAACCTTCTGGTGCTATTTACGCCATGGATAATCGATGATTTACTTTGACGAATAGGTCCACCTTGACGGTTTTCTGGATAAACCCTGCTGGAAACACAGATTCACCAAAACTCATGAAATTTATTAGTTTAAACCCCCTAAACTTATGTTTAGTGATGAATTAAGTATATATGCAGGTTATGTTGACGGTTTATGATTGATGTTAATGACCGTCAACAAGCTCCCCTAAGCTTAACCTTTGCCAGTCCCTAAGCAAAGCTAAACTCAGCAATGGATCAGGAGTTGCTACAATGCTTTCACGCCTTAAAAGTACACATGCGTTCAATCAAGAATTCTCCTCTGGATTAGAATAAACTGATCTAACTTTCAAACTTACCCATATTACCTTCAACCATGGAGCTTCTTAGCCTTCACTTGGGTCTTGAGCAATTGAAAGATAGAACGATCAAGTTCAAGCACTATGTCTCAAGTTCTTTGTTTCACCATTGTTCTAGAGTTTTTATAAATTTTAAAATAAAACTCAGAGATTGCCATTGTATAACACTCTGAAGTCTCTCAATATATGTGGTATTTGTGGATCCTCACTAAGGCAATAAAGATGTTATGCCTTTTCTCTTCCTACCACTAAGGCTTATGTATGAGTTCATAGGTAGGGAGAAAGCTAGAGCATACTTGCAATACATATATTGTAAAGTCAAACAACGGATCCAAAGAGAGTTGAGTCATACAATCAAATCAAGATGTGCATGTGTGTGGATATATGGTGGATATATATAGTGGCTAACTGAAAGGTCTCTAGTTTGGTTTTGGTAATTAAGTGACAACCTAGGTGGACTAATGTGTTTATGAGAGATACACAGAAGATTAGTCCACAGGTGAACATGTGATGAAGGAGCTTATTGCATATGAGACATGACATTGAGTCATGTGAGCAAGGTGGAGAAGATCAAGACAAGGCTTGGCTTAACGGACTAGTTGCAAGTGTGAACGGCAAGTTGAGTAATGACTTGGAGGCAATGGACTGAAGCAACAGTGAAGAGCAAGTGAAGTCAAGATCGATGAACCAATGCGGTCACGTGATGATATGAAGTGGATCATATCATTTGGTGATATGGTTGGTGCATACATTGCATTAACATCGGAGGAGATGGAATGGAATGCGCAAGGCAAAGGTATAACCTAGGGCATTTCATTTCGCCGGCCTAGGGCATTTCATTTCGCCGGTCATAGGTGTGTCAAGAAGTTTATGACCGTGTTTAGGATAGATGGCCATACTATCAAGAGGGGCAAACTTATTTGTATATCGGTCATCTAGTGCCATTCAAGTGATCTAACTTTGTATCGTTGCTAGGATCGAGTGGCTTGTCAAGGTGAGTGATTAACCCTTGAAAAATGTTTAGAAAAATGCTAACACACTTGCACTTGGTGGTGTACACTTGGTGGCGTTAGCACATTTGAAAGGGTGGTGAAAAAGAGAAGAAGTAGCACTTAAAAGAATGAAATTAGTAGTGCTATCTCTCAACAAGCCATTCTCTTTTCTAACCAAGAAATTCTTGTTGAAGAATAGTAGGGGGACAAGCTTGCATGCGTGTGTCAGTGAGAGAGAGAAGAGCTCAACAAGCAATTTCTGTTTGTGACCAAGAAATTCTTGTTGAAGATAGTGTTTGAAAGCGACAGTCAGCCAATAGGAATGCAGCGGGCACCACCTAGCAGGCTTCGAGACCTGGTCGTGGTCCTCGGACCCGGTGGCATGGGTCCGGCTCTCCAACGCTGGGACTGAGGCGCGCACGCTTGGCACTTTTGGATCGAGGAAGCAAGTTGCGGGTCCGACACAGGGTATTACCGGGTCCGGTCGGCCTGTTTGGGTTCGACATAGAGTGAGCGTTAGCGCGTGGCTTCGGATCGCAAGGAGCTGCGTGGATTAGTCACTTGGTCGCACGGGTTCGATGCTGGCTAATGGGTCGGACTAGGGGCGCCGTCGACATTGGAGGATTCAATGGATTTCTCTTTGTTCATCATGTGTTGAATCAAGTTATGAAGCTTAGTGCACATCCAAACCCAATGTCAAGTGAAAATTGAGTGAAGTCTAAATGCTACTACATACAAGTGCTATAATTCAAGTTGTGGATGATTTATTGGATTATTTGATGACTTGCAAATAATTGAGTTGAAGCTTGCTACAGATGATCATGAGCTAACCAAGGTATATCTCTAGTTGATCTTATTCATTTGGGTGCATATGAGTTGGTTGAATTAGATAAATATGCAATGTTGCTTGTTATGACATGTTTAAATGGATAAATAGCTTAGTAATCAAGTTTGGATTGATTTGCGTTGGATAAATTCATGAGATAACTTTGAGTAAGTGGATTAAATGGATATATGTCTTTTGAAAGTATTCAAACAAGTTAGTTTCAAGTTTGATTCACATTTGATGAAATATAGCTCAAGTGATTGAAATCTGTCCTATATTTAAAAATCTGAGTGAGCTGTGATCTTAGCCATGTTTGAGTGATCAAAACTTATTGAATTGGCATTAAAATTGGTGTACATGCTCTAGATTTATGGTATAATATGCTGTGCAAATTTCATGAGAATTGGATAAGAGATGCTTCGGTTTTGGAGTAGATCTTGTCAGCTATAGTGCAGCAGTTTTCAGCCTTAGCAGTGGTGGACGAATTAAAATCTGGTAGCAATCTAGAAGTCAAATAATGCCCAATTTTTTACAGCTTCTAGATGACTTAGTGAACAACATATACACCAAATTTGTGGTATTTGGATCTATACATTGGGATATATAGTTTTTTTTGAGGAGTACAGAATCTGCTAGAAAAGTAACATCTATTGGATTGATCAAGAGTCACTTTTATTGAAAAGTCCTCAAGTTGGAAACATGTTTATAAGTGATTGAGGCATCTAAGTTTGGTTTTGAGAGGATCTAGAAGCATGACAAGCAAAGAGTACGTGGCCGTTTGATTGTGGAGTATACTTGGCACACAATTGGTACTCAATTGAAGATTAAGACCAAGCTCAAGATGAAGATGAAGTTTAAGTTCTAGTGCTTGTTGAAGATCATTTGGCAGAAAGAAAAGGACTTAGACAAGTGAAAAGAAAAAGGACTTAAAGATGGATTCAAGGTTAATCATCAAGTTAAGTTTATCACTTGTATCAATCAATCAAGATATTTCAAGTGAGTGTCAAAAATGGTTCTTTGGAGAGAGGTCACTTCTCCCTAGTGTAGGAGCGTGCTGCCTTTTGTAGGTAAACCAAGTGTGGTGCTTGGAATGCTAATATGGAAGTGGTGATCTAAGGGACATTTGAGATGCTTAGTTGAAGCAATCAAAAGGGTTAATCAAGAAAAGCAAGCAACATCCAAAAGAGAGCTAGTCATGATATTTTAAGTGGTATTCATACAAGTGGTATCTAGCACATCAAATGGTGGTTCCACAAGTGATCCTCAACTTTAAGTGATCATCAAGAAAAACAAGTTCCCTCATCTACAAGAGCTCAAGTCTATCAAATGGATGACCCATGCTATGACATAGGGGGAGGTGCCCCACCGATTGGTATCAAGGTCAAAGATCCTACATGAGGTATCACAAGGGCTACAAGTGGTGTCATTCCAACATATTTAGTAGTGTCCAAAAAATGGAAGATTCAAGTGTCAACCATCTACCCCAATGCAGTCCTTTGTATCAATAAGAAGCACACCTTTTATGAAAATTGATGACAAAGGGGGAGAAGTTGGAAGAAAGATATGAAAATGCATGGGGAGAAGTAGATGTTGGACATGGACAAAGAGGGAGCAAAACGTTGGACCTAGAAAAAGAGGGAGCAACATTGAAGAATTGAGAAGGATCAAAATTCTTGGATAAGAAAAGCACACAAGTAGGGGGAGCAAGCTCATGAACTTTGATTGGTTGCATTTGATTTGTGCATATTCATGTACTTGCTTGTATTGCATAAGTTTTAAAATTTGATATGCATGCTTGTGTGGTGTATGCTAGTTGTAGAATTTAATTGATGAAATGGAAACTTGCATGCATAGGATGATAGCTAGACACTTGGTTTGTTTTTCAAGTAATACTAGTACCTTGCTTCTAATGTTGATCTCATGGGGTATCTAGTGTTTTTGTTTCCATGTGGCATCTAGCTAACCATGGTGCTAAGGATGAACTTAAAGGTGCAACTCCGATTGGTATATCATGCTTCAAAGGTTTATTCTTTACACCTTAGCATCATTTGGTAGTAATTACTCTCCCACAATTCTAATCTATGTATATGTGCGAGCTTCAAACCAAACACTCTAGCACATATGTAGGGGGAGCTAATACTACCAATTCGGGTTTGTGGTACTTGTCCAAAATCATTTACACATGGTAAAATTGTTTGGGCAACCAACATGAATCCACTAGAGCTTAATTTCTATATCTTTGTAGAGTTGTCATCAATTACCAAAAAGGGGGAGATTGAAAGGTCCCTGGTTTGGTTTTGGTAATTGATTGACAACCTAGGTAGACTAATGTGTTTATGAGAGATACACAGAAGATTAGTCCACAGGTGAACATGTGATGAAGGAGCTCATTGCATATGAGACATGACATTGAGTCATGTGACCAAGGTGGAGAAGATCAAGACAAGGCTTGGCTTAACGGACTAGTTGCAAGTGTGAATGGCAAGTTGAGTGATGACTTGGCACCAATGGACCGAAGCAACAGTGAAGAGCAAGTGAAGTCAAGATCGATGAACCAATGCGGTCACGTGATGATATGAAGTGGATCATATCATTTGGTGACATGGTTGGTGCATACATTGCATCAACATCGGAGGAGATGGAATGGAATGCGCAAGGCAAAGGTATAACCTAAGGCATTTTATTTCACCAGTCATAGGTGTGTAGAGAAGTTTATGACCGGGTTTAGGATAGATGGTCGTACTATCAAGAGGGGCAAACTTGTTTGTATATCGATCATCAGCCATTTGAGTGATCTAACTTTGCATCGTTGCTAGGATCGAGTGGCGTGTCAAGGTGAGTGATTAACCCTTGAAAAATGTTTAGAAAAATGCTAACACACTTGCATTTGGTGGTGTTAGCACATTTGAAAGGGTGGTGAAAAAGAGAAGTAGCACTTAAAAGAATGAAATTAGTAGTGCTATCTCTCAACAAGCAATTCTCTTTTCTAACCAAGAAATTCTTGTTGAAGAATAGTAGGGGGACAAGCTTGCATGCGTGTGTCAGTGAGAGAGAGAAGAGCTCAACAAGCAATTTCCGTTTGTGACCAAGAAATTCTTGTTGAAGATAGTGCTTGAAAGCGACGGTCAGCCAAGAGGAATGCAACGGGCACCACCTAGCAGGCTTCGGAACCTAGTCATGGTCCTTGGACCCGGTGGCATGGGTCCGGCTCTCCAATGCTAGGACTAAGGCACACACTTGGCGCTTTTGGACTGAGGAAGCAAGTTGCGGGTTTGACGTAGGGTATTACCGGATCTGGTCGGACCGTTTGGGTTCGACGTAGAGTGAGCATTAGCGCGTGGCTTCTGATCATGAGGAGTTACGTGGGTTCGTCACTTGGTTGGACGGGTTCGATGCTAGCTAACGGTTCCGACTAGGGGAGCCATCACAGGCTGAGGTAAGGAGGGACACGGGTTTGATGCAGCGCCACGCGGGATTGCTATAGTAGGGTCTCGGCCCTATCCTTAGTCCCTAGAGATAGAGCGAGTCTAGCCTTGGGGAAAGGAGCAGCGCAACTAATGGGTAGGCTAGCGCTCGCTCGGCTTTGGACCATGGGTGGAGGAGAGTTCAGACCCAAGCGCTCGGTTCCGGCTGCGGCAAGGAGGAATGTGGCTTCGCACACTCTCTCTAGACTTAGGAGCACCATGATCAGCGCTGCTCACATAGCGTCAGACCCTGTGCTGTGCTGGCCTTGGTCCATAGCGGGAGAGTCTAGTTTCCTCATAGTTTTTCGCACGAGTATGAAGGGGGTACGTCTCCACTATGGGTTCGATAGGAGGTGGCGTCGGACTCCTAGAGACAGTCCAGATGCTGGGTCCGAACAAGGTCTGAAGGTTTTTCCCCTCTCTGGAACCTTTTTGTTAGGGTCCGGACCCTGAGGGAGTTGGTCCAGATCTAGGGTCCAGATCGTGAGTTCGGTTTCATGCAAATAGAATGATAAATAGTGACCATTGGGATTTAACAGGCGCTGTTAAACATGGGGACACGTGGCGCAATCTGGGGGTTAGGACCTTCACTGTAGATGGTCCAGACCATGGGTCTAAAGCCTGGGTTTGGACCTCCCCGAAGACTTTTTATGCAACGGCTCTTTTAGCCCGTTGGGGATATAAGTAGTGACCTTGGCCGTCCTTGGGCTTGATGCTGAGCACCCTCATGCCTATGTGGCTTGTGTAGGAGTGCTTGGATGCCCTCTAACTCACTTGTGCTTGCAAGAGTGTGAATCAATTACGTGTGAGTGATTCTAGTGCGTTGCTTTGAGAGATTGCATCGAGTGGCACTAGGTGTTCATGTTGCAAGCCGGTGGTGCTTGTTACTCTTGGAGGTTGCCATCTCCTAGATGGCTTGGTGGCAAGTTCTCTGTCGTGAATCCCATGAGAAGATTGTGCGTAGCTCCAGAGAAGGATTTGTGAGAGGCATTGTGCTCGCCCCGCGGGAGCAGCGAAGAGAAACTCTAGTAGAGCATGTCATTGAGCTACCCTCACTTGTGGGTAGGTTCTTGCGGTGCCCAACATGTGGGTATGGCGGGTGATGCCAATTAGCTGCCAAACCACCAAGTAAGCAGTCAACACAACGGGGACTATCATGTTGGCAAGCACGTGAACCTCGGGAGAAAAATCACCGTGTCAACCTTGTTCTTCCCATTGGTTTATAATCCCCCAACACAAGCTTGTATTTACTTTCATATATCTTGTGCTTGTGTTGTATAACTAGTTGTGCTTGTGTAGCTTGCTAGTTACCATCTTGCTTGTGTAGCATAGAAGTAGCTCTTGCGTGACTAATTTGATTTGAGTAACCTTGTTAGTCACATTGCTTAGTTTGTGTAGCTAAGTTTTTTGCGCTTTGTAATTTGGCATTAGTTGCCTTGTTATTGAGCATTGCTAGTGAGCTTAAGCTTTGTGCTTTTGCATACTAGTTGTGTAGGAGCTCCCCTATGTTTGAAGTACTAGCGGCATATGTTTCTGTGACCTTGCAAGCTAGAATTATTTAGAAGAGCTCTAGCTAACCCGACACCTTTGTTGCCTTATTAGGATCTTTTCTAAGGTGCTTGTGAACTTATATAGAGGGGTGTAGTCTTGGATAGATCGGTAGTTTTAATTTCGCATTTGTTTTGGTTAGCTGGCATGATTAATTTTTTAGAAAAGACTATTCATCCCCATTCTAGTTCGCCATCTCGACCCTACACAAACCTAATTCTACTTTGCTCCTTGAAAACTTATCTCTCTTTTGAAACTTGGAAACATTTGCTAGAGAACCATCTCTTCTTTTTTTAGGCGGGCATCTAAGTACCCATTGTTTTAGATATCTCAGACACTTGTTCATTTTTTCTCAACTCATTTTTTCTCTCTTTTTGTCGATGCAAAAAAAATGACCAACAAGTAAATATTTGTAGTTTTGCCGTGCGTTGTGATCGGATGTGGCCTAGCACTCAATAACATAGGATTTATACTGGTTCAGGCAATATGCCCTATGTCCAGTTTCAGTCGGTCGGTGACTTTATTCCTGAGCCCAGGTGCTCGAAGTTTGCTGTGGGGTTACAAACGAGTAAGAAGGGGGTGTTAAAGGCCTAGTCGGACTCTGAACCGAGGGGCCGAGAGTGACGGGGGCTCTAAGGTGCGCTAAGTATTGGAGTGTATGCTCTGTGTAGCTTTAGAGTTCTAGAGCTATTGAGCTATTCAAGTTCTCAGGTCGTTGAGTGCTCGAATCATCTAACTTCTCTTTTTTAGGAGAGCCAGAGAGCTAGAGTTAGAATAGCCAGATCCCTTTTCAGAAGAGAGCTCATTCCCTTTTATAGTTGAAGGGGATGGGCTCTTACAAGTCAGAGAAAGAGAGAGAATGTATACATTTGCTACCTAGTCTTGTTGCCCACGCTATTGGATACGAGACGGTCATCTACGCCCACAATACTATTTATGTCTAGATGCATGTGGCAGGTTCTACCGTGTTTGCCTGGTATGGCAAATGTCGGTGCCTATAATACTATTTGGCTTCTAACATGCCTGGAAGGTGGCATAGTGCCTATCTAGCATGGCCTGGTGGCACCATCCTGCAGGTGTGCAGGGTATGGCAGGGTATGGTCCTTGGTATTGAGGTTTGACTTGAGCGCCTTACCTTATCTGCTTCGCCTAATCTCCGGGCTCTTACCGAGTGCGTGTCCCTGGTCGGTTGTTCCTAGTTGGCCCCGACCGTGTCGGTTAGGGAAGAGCTGCAAGTAGAGGTCCAGCGTATCCCTAGTTAGAAAAGGAGGTCGGAGTCGGACTATGTCCCCACCTTGGCTAGACCTTCCAGTTGGGGACCGAATCATTCTCCTGGCCTGTCATTAGGTATCTGGGCTAGCTCGGGTGGCATGAGTTGTCTCTACATCGTCTGCTAGGCCAAGTTTTTGCTACAAAGTGGGCCCATTGGGGACCCTAGGTTTATGAACCTGATAGGAGCCTTCGAGCCCTTTTAGGACTTCTATGAAGTCGTGAAGGGGTTGTTTACACTCGTTTCACAAGCGCACCCGGTGGGTGTAAGATCATGGGTCACCGTCGGATGAGACAGAGCTCCAACCCAAGTGTCAGGCATGGCTGAGGGGTCGGGCGAGATGGAGCGCCATCCCAAGTGTTGGGCATGGCCGAGGGGTCGGGCGAGACGGAGCGCCAACCCAAGTGTCGGGTGCCAACCCAAGTGTGGGGCATGGCTGAGGGGTCAGGCGAGATGGAGTGCCAACCCAAGTGTTGGGCGCCAAACCAAGTGTGGGCACGCAGCCGAGGGGTCAGGCGAGATGGGGCGCCAACCCAAGTGTCGGGTGCGACCGAGGGGTTGGGCAAGGCGGAGCGCCAACCCAAGTGTCGGGCGCCAACCCAAGTGTGGGCCACGGCCGAGGGGTCAGGCGAGATGGGGCGCCAACCCAAGTGTCGGGCGTGACCGAGGGGTCGGGTGAGGTGGAGCGCCAACCCAAGTGTTGGGCGCAGTCGAGGGGTTCGGCGAGACGGAGCGCCAACCCAAGTGTGGGGCACGGCCAAGGGGTCGGGCGAGACGGAGCGCCAACCCAAGTGTCGGGCACCAACCCAAGTGGTAGGCATGGCCAAGGGGCCAGTCTAGTTTCGTGTGTTACCCCATTCGTGGTTTTCACAACCAAAGGGGTTGAGCTAACGTCGCTTGCCTTGATGGCTCTAGTGACATGCTCGGTGACCTTAATAATGGGTATGTTTGAGTGGAATTCGGGTCCATCATTTGTAACGGGGTCAGCATAGCCCTCATGTGGCATTCCACTGCTCCTTAACCTACCTCCTAGTAGATGTCCGAGCTATTCTAGAGACCGACATAGGTGGCCCGCTGGCCTCCCCTCGATGGAGATTCTATGGGCATGGCTCGAGGTCAGGATCGAACAAGAAGGTCAAGATGACCTTGTCCGCTTCTAAGTGGATCGGGCAAGGGCCACTAGGGCTCACCTGCGGTTTCTCCCCTAGCTCTGTTTGACGTGAGGTGGCCTCGAGCCCTTTGCGGGTTGACCTTCGAACCTCGGTCGGTCGTCGCTCATATCGAATGAGGCGACTACCGCTTCGTGACGCAACACGAAGCATTGTGATGCAACAACTACATGTACAATGCTTGGATGTATGGGA
Source organism: Miscanthus floridulus (assembly GCF_019320115.1). Classification (NCBI taxonomy): domain Eukaryota; kingdom Viridiplantae; phylum Streptophyta; class Magnoliopsida; order Poales; family Poaceae; genus Miscanthus; species Miscanthus floridulus. The sequence continues at coordinate 50,177,948 of NC_089589.1, read as the reverse complement.
TGAATGTATGAATGCATGCATGAGAATGGATGAATGGTTATGCACTAGGAAACAAAAAAGGGGGTTTGATAAGGTTACCTCGATGGCTCGAGTGAAGGGTCTGGGGAGCTCCTATCAAATATGTCCGAATGGGATCCGTGTCCGTCATTTGTGATGTGGTCAGCATAACCCACATGAGGCATCCCGCTACTCCTTACCTATCACTCGGTAGCCGCTCGAGCCATCCGATCAACTCGGGTGGCCCGTTGGCCTCTCCTCGATGGAGATTTCGTTGGTGGGCCCTTCCAAATCCTGCTTGGGAAGGCGGAGGATCATTTGCATGCAATTGCGCCTGATTTCCCATGCCAGGGTTGTGGTAGTGGTAGGCCCTACCTAGACCATGTCCCGCTAACTGGGCAATGTTTCATCGGGCAGGGCGTGTCCCATCAGCCAGGGCCACGCCCCGCCGCACGCTTTTTTGCATTAAATAGGGGGAAGGGAGAGGATTTAACTCCCATTCTTTTGCCTTCCTTCAACTGCTATCATTCCTGCTTCCTCCCTTTCACCAAGTCTATTGATGTGCCATGGCGGTTTCTAGGAGAGAGGAGGGTAGAGCGAGGGAGAGGAGAACTCACAGATTTATTCATAAATTCAAGGCGCGATGTCGAACTGGAGGCCTTCCAATGTGGATGAGGAGGTGTTGGCCGCCTTCGACGAGAAGGGGCTGCTCCCATCGAAGGAGGTGGTGCATTAGAGGGTTCCTGTGCCAGGGGAAGTTGTTCCGCAACCCTAGGCCGATGAGGTCATCTCCTTCCTTGCCTTCCACGAGTGTGGGCTCAGGTATCCCATGCACTGGTTCTGGCGTGGGCTCCTCAACGAGTGGGGCCTAGAGATGCAGCACCACAACCTGACTGGGCTACTGCACATCACCAGCTTCATCACCATTTGTGAGGCCTTCCTTGGGATGGCGCCGCATGTGGACCTCTTCCAGTAGATCTTCAGCTGGTAAGCCCTGTCTGAAGGGAAGCCACCTAGAATCACACCGGTTGGGGGATTCGCCTTGCAGAAGAAGCCGAAGCCATCGGTCCCCTACCCTGCGTACTCCCCCTATGACTCCAACTGGGGGTGGCACGGTGAGTAGTTCTACATTAGGAACCCAGCAGAAGCGCCATTCCCAACGTTCACTGGTAAAAGGCCGGAGAGGTGGGAAAGCTAGTCATGGGGTCCCGCCGGTCGGCAGAACAAGTTGAAGGTTATCGAGATAGAGCTTTAGAAGCTTGTGCAGCATGGCCTCAATGGGTTGTGGGTCTTCCATACCTTCTTCCACCATCGGGTTGCCCCGTTGGTGGAAAGAACATGGCCAATGTGGGAATACTTTGGCCCGATGGATCCCAACCGCCCGTCACCGGAGGAGTTGCCAAAGGTTGAAGTCTGGAGTTGTCTCAATCAGGTGCTATAGTTGAGGGAGTTGAGGGATAAAGACTCCCTCAAAGGGATGCCTAGTCCCCTTCATGCCATGAAGCTGTCCAATTTGGTATGCCCCCCTTTTTTGTGACCTTTTCCTTCTTGTTTTGATGTTTCGATTGATTTTGAGTTGCCCATTTTGAAGGGACTCGTAGGCTATAAATCCCAGCTGCATCTTTCGAGAGGGCCAAAAGGCACGGCTCGCTAAGCTACCTAGAGGGAGGCGGTGCTTGCCAACAAGAAGAAGAAAGCCAAAAAGGCCTAGAGGAGGTTCGATAAGGAGAAGGAGATCAACCGACGGGTTTGGGGGGGGGGCGAGAGGAGTGACGTGGAGGCGGAGCTTGAGTCGGAGGAGCCCACGGAGATGGGTGACGACACAAGTGCCTCGGAGGAAGAAGAAGTTAGGGGTGCTGTTGTGACCTCAATGGAGCACCGTGAGCCAGTAGCTGCGTCCATCGGTGGCGGGCGTGATGTGGAGATGCACAGCGATGTTCCTAAGTCGAGGAAGTGTGGGTCACTGCGCCCTTCAGAGGCATCATCGGCTTCGTGCCCCTCTGCTCTGAGTATGGTGGAGCATGCTGGTCGGTTGGGGGACGTGATCGTTCCCCTGCATCTTTGGGGTCGGTGCATGTGCACAACCCCCAACGTGGGGATGCCCCACCAGTTGCTCCAGTGTTTTCACCATGAGCTGGCGGTAACAGCCGTTCGTGGGCTGATCGGGGACCGGCTGGGTCAGCCCCTCCCTCGGCCGATGTGAGGTGGCATGAGTCATGACCTGTGAGTGGTCCTCATCCGGTTGGCTCGTCATCAACTGGTTGGGGATTTAGGGCTCTGCCACTTTCATCTAGGTATGCATTTATGCTTCTTTTTGTTCTCATAGTTGAGTTTTTGAGTGTGGCTAACCTATGGTTGTTTGATAGCGGCTAGGGGCTAGCGGGACTATAAATCTCCCCGCCTCCCATGTGAGAAGAGTGGAGAACCAGCCTACAGCGGGTCGCATTGAGTGGCGGGGGAAGCTGGTTGGCGGCGACGCAACCTTCCCTACTAGGGGTTGTGTCTTCCCGACTGGTCGTGAGAATGGCGGCAGCGGCTGTGATGGCAGCGATCCCCATGGTGATGGCGGAGGTCGGGTCAGAGGTGACTCTCGTGGTCCCTCCCCTAATAGTTTTGGAGGCGGAGAGGAGAGAAATCAGGCTCCCTGCCTCACCTAGTGGAGGAGCGCACGGTTCACCCACCTAGTCAGAGCTAGAGGGCTCTGGGGAATCATGGCTAGGCTAGAGGTTGTGCATCCAATGATGAGCCGTGGAGTCCTGGCGGTGGATATCCCCTTCTCCGGCGAGGAAGATACCAGGGTGGAGCCATCGGCCATCTCGCTGTCCCGGGAGCTAGTGATGATTCGATCGTCGCATGATACTACAATGGCTAGATCTTCTAGTGGTCTAGGGGCGACCCACGAGCTAGTGTGGCCTTACCCTGGTGCACTAGGAAAGGCCCGATTCATCCTTCGTGATGAGGATGAGGTGAAGCTCTAGCGCCTGCTCGGGGAGAGAGGACTATCGATGGAGTCCGATATCGCCCTTACCAAGGCGAGGCTCAAGGAGGCCTTGGAGAGGGTTGAGCTCATCCATCAGGCTATGACAGCCGACCTGCCACATGTTGCAGAGGTAAGTTCTCTATATTTTCAGTGTTGTCCATCACTCCTTGGCCTTTCAATAGTTGTCTCAGCATGTCTGCTTCTTGTCTCGTAGGATCTAGAGATGATGTCGATCCGTAAGTATTGATTTCTTCGGGAGGAGCACGGTCGGATGGAGTAGGAAGTGATGGCATCATGGTGGGTTAACGAGCTCAGGCACCAGCTGGAGTTTGTCCACCATGAGTCCCAAGACTAGGCGGCCGATGCGATAGGAGCACGGGTGGCAGAGCTACGTGCGGTCGAGTGGTGATTGCTACCTGAGCGGGAACTTGACACGATAAAGGACCACTTGGTAGAGACCGAGGTGGTGCTTTAGAAGTCCTTGGAGGCTCTAGAGGTGGAGCGAAAGGCCCGGTGGGATGCTAACAAGAAGTGGTTGCGCTCCAAGGGCAGATGCTCGGGGTAGAGGAGTCGAACGCTCGACTACTCGAGAGGGTGACCCATCAAGAGTAAGGGCTCTCCATTCTTGAAAGCCCCTACCTTGGTACGTACCTATTCCACCCTTGGTTGATACCTTGATTTTTCCTTTCCTTTGCTCCTAAATTTGATTGTCTTTTTCTAGAAGTGGGTGGAAAGATCGCCTCTCTAGAGCAAGAGCTGGAGACGGTCAAAGCCGCGGTCGGTCAGGGCACGGAGGCACTAGCCTAGTCCCTTGAGGAGTGACATGCTCTCGAGGGGGAGCTCAACTAGATTTGCAACATCGCGCAGGTGGTCGTCTACGAGGTGTTCGGGTTGGGACCGAGCACTAGTACGACCATCGTCCAGCTAGCGGAGGTCCCGAATGAAGTTTGGGTGCTCATCTCCAATGGCATGTTCTATGGAACAACGGGGGTGTTAACCTCGGTGGTGACCCATCACCCCGATCTGGACTTTGTGGCCATCTAGTAGAGGATACACCAATGGGTGGAGCGCAGACAAAATCCATGCATTGGGGGAGAGTTTGGTGCCACATGCACAGATGGTTGTGGAGCAGGTCACCGTGTAGTGGGTGATGCAGGCTCAGCCATTCAGTCCGTGGCTGAAGACGTGCGCCAAGAAGATGTCAATCTAGCCTATGGTGGGAGTGGATACCAGGGTCAGAGGTGAGCGTCGTCCTGCCCCCAATAGAGCCGAACGTCGTCTTGATCAGAAGCGAGCTGCCTTCGTCCTTGTCGACCAGTACCGACAGCCGATACTACCGGGGGGCCACAATAGAGTTTAGGGTAGAAATAGTTAGTTCATGTAAGAGATGAGTTCATGGGGGAGCCCCTGTGTGAATAGCTTTACATTCGTGAATATTCTAAGTTCATTTTGTGATGAAATCACTCGTGAGGGGAAGCTTGTCCCATCCGCCCTTGTTTTTACCCTAGCATAGCTTTGTTTTTTGTCCTTTCTTTTTCGCACCTGCCCGTTGACCCATAGGTTGCAACCTTAAGAACCCGAGCGTGGCCCACGAGGCTCAGCTACTCATAACCATAGGTCATGGTGGGGTGTGATCCGTCAGGAGGTTAAAACACAAGTTACATAGGGTAATCAAAGGAATGGAGTGCCCTTTCGTTGGGGCGATGCCCTTGCAGTTTGGGTGAAAAGTATTAGTATATGATAGTAAAAGAGGAGGGTGGTATCGCACCCCCTAGAGCCCCTGAGCGACCTAGGCCAAGAGTGCTTGGGCTGGGGTGTTGTAGGAGCAAATGTTGAATGGAAAGAGAATGGTAAGACCGAGTTTTAAGGGAAGAAACGACGTAACTGTTCAATGTTCCATGTGTTGGCGAGAATGTTGCCATTGTCGTCCTTCAGTCGGTAGTCACAGTGTAGGGTCGCCGTGTAGGGTCCTTCCCATGGTGGAGAGAGTTTATGTTTCTCTTTGGGTGACTGGGTCCTTTGGAGTACAAGGTCACCGACCTCGAGGATCCTCCCCAAGATTTTTCTTTCATGGTTCCCGCAGAGAGTTTGTTGGTAATGAGTGGAGCCAATGACGGTCGTCTCATGAGCCTCCTCAAACAGGTCGACCACATCCTGCTGAGCCTCCATGGCTCAGTCTTGGTTGAAGGCCTTTACTCTCGGGGTGCCGTGATTGAGGTCGGAGGGCAACACTGCTTCAGGCTCCGTATGCGAGGAAGAAAGGGGTGAACCCTATGGACTGATTTGGCATCAGTTCTTAGGCTCCAGAGGATCGCTGGAACTTGTGCAACCCATCGCTCGGCATACTTCTTGAGTCAGTCAAAGATGCGGGGCTTGAGTCCTTGGAGGACCATACCATTGGCCCGCTCGACCTGACCATTGGTACGCGGGTACCCGACCGAGGCCCAATCGATCCTGATGCCGTATCGTCATAGAAGTCCAGGAACTTCTTCCCAGTGAAGTTTGTTCTGTGGTCGGTGATGATATAGTTTAGAACACCAAACCAATAGATGATGTTGAGGAAGAACTTGATCGCCTCTTCTGAGCGGATATTGGTGATGGGCTTTGCCTCTATCCACTTGGTGGATTTGTCCACTACTACAAGCAGGTGAGTGAAGCCTCCCAGGGCCTTTTTGAGGGGTCCGACCATGTCAAGACCCCTAGACCACGAATGGCCAGGTGATGGGGATGGTCTGAAGCTCTTGTGCTGGCAGATGAGTTTGCTGAGCATAGAACTGGCATCCTTCGCACCTATGGACAACCTCCCCTACATCTCATAGCATAGTGGGCCAGTAAAAACATTGGCAAAAAGCTTTCTTGACCAATGACCTAGGGCCACGTGATGTCCATAGATTCTAGCATGGACCTCAAGGAGGAGCTGCTTCCCTTGGTCGGTCAGGATGCACTCCATGAGTACTCCTGATGGACTTCGCTTGTAAAGTTCAACACCGATGGCGACGATCGTCTTGACGTGTCGAGTGATTCATCGTGCTTTAGTCCTTTCTGGTGGGAGAACCTCTTGAGGAGGTAGGCGAGTAGTGGTGCTCTCCAGTTAGCCTAATTGAGTGCCACCATGGCGACGTCGGCGAGCGACATCGTTAGGAAGGTGACAAGGTTAGAGCCCCCGAGCACTTGGTCGGGGTTAGGGCACGTCGGGAAGTCGGAGCCCCTGAGTGCTAGATTGGTGTCAGAGTGTGTTTGGATCGGATCCTCTAGAACATGGGTAGATGGTTCATGGAGATCGTTGATGAAGACCCATCTGGAGATGGAACCCACCTGCCCACCAGTTTTGCGAGGAAATTAGCGGCATCATTGTCCTTTCAGGGGACATGATGTAGTTCGATCCCTCAGAACTTGTCCTCGAGCTTGCACACCTCCTGGTAGTATGCTACCATGAGAGGGCTCTTGTAGGAGGACTCCTTCATGACTTGGTCGACGACCAACTCTGAGTCACCATGGACGTACAGCCACGTAGCGCCGAGCTCGATGGCGATGCGTAGTCTATTGATGAAGGCCTCATACTCTGCGACGTTGTTTGAGGCCAAAAAAAGGAGACAAATCGCATAGCGGAGCCTGCTCCCATCCAGGGAGATAAGAACCACTCTAGCCCCCGAGCCAGGCACCATAACCGACCCATCGAAGTACATTGTCTAGTACGCATGGGTGATGTCCGGGGACAGGAGCTGGGCTTCTGTCCATTCGGTGATGAAGTCGGCGAGAGCCTAGACTTGATAGCGGTGCGAGGGACATACCTGATGTGTCATGACCCATGAGCTCAAGAACCCACTTGGAGATTCGTCCCGTGGCATTGCGGTTGCGGATGATGTCTCCTAGCGGGTACGAGGTGACAACCATGACCTCGTGGTTGGTGAAGTAATGCAGGAGCATTCGGGTCACCATCAGAATAGCGTACAGAAGTTTCTGCACCTAGGGGTATTGAGCCTTGGCATCGGTGAGTACCTCACCGATGAAGTACACCACTCGTTGCACCTTCAGGGGGTGTCCTAGCTCCTCCCTTTTGACAACGAGGGCAGTGCTCACAACATGGTTGTTTGCCACGATGTAGGAGGAGGAGCTCTCCCTATTCTAGGACCGACGAGGACTAGGGCCGATGTGAGTGTTGCTTTGAGGCTTTCCAAGGCCTATTGTGCCTCTTCTGTCTAGATGAATGCATCTGTCTTCTTGAGAAGTTTATAGAGAGGCATCCCCTATTCCCCTAGTCAGGAGATGAACTGGCTTAGGGTGGCCAATGAGCCGGTGAGCCTCTGTACGCCCTTGACGTTGCATATAGGGCCCATGTTGGAGATGGTCGTGATTTTTTCGAGGTTAGCTTCGATGTCGCGCTCAGACACAATGTATCCAAGGAGCTTCCCCTTCGAAACTTTGAACACACATTTTTCGTGATTCAATTTGATATTGAACCTTCGGAGGTTTGCAAATGTTGTGGCCAAATTTGCGATCAGGTCGCTAGCTTGAGCCGTTTTCACCACTACGGCATCTACATAGACGGCGATTGTTAGTTTTGGCCGCTCGACTTGGTCAGGCTGGTCGGGCGGGTCGATTTGGTCGGCAAAGCATCGCTGCATACACCGTTGATAGGTGGTGCCAATGTTCTTTAGGACCGAAAGGTATGGTTACGTAGCAGTACGAACCATATAGGGTGACGAATGAAGTCGTGACCTGGTCAGACTCTTTCATCGTGATCTAGAGGTAGCCTTAGTAGGCATCCAGAAAGGAGAGGATTTCACATCCTGAGGTGGAAGTCGACTATCTAGTCTATGCGTGGCAAAGTAAAATAATCCTTTGGACATGCCTTGTTGAGGCTAGTATAATCAACACGCATTCTCCATTTCCTGGTCTTTTTTCACAAGAATAGGATTAGCTAGCCAGTCAGAGTGGTATACCTCTTTGATGAACCCAACTGCTAGGAGTTTGGCGATCTCCTCGCCTATGGCCCTATGCCTCTCATCGTCAAAGCGACGCAAGCATTGCTTGGTAGGCTCGATGACCTCCCTTGGTATGCTCGGCATGTCAGAAGGTTTCCATGTGAAGACATCGCGATTGGCACATAGAAAGTCGGCGAGCTCGCTTTCTTATTTGGCCAAGAGCTTGGGCCCGATCCGCACCATCTTGGTTGGGTCGGCGGGGTCGATCCCCACCACCTTGGTTTCCTCGGTCGGGTGGAAGGCACTCGAGGAGGTCGGCTCATTGCATTCTGGGACTGCTGGAGTCGACGAATTCCTAAGCTTCGGGAGTTCGGCAGAGTTGATGACGGTCGTGGCGAGCTCGTGATGCTCATGGTCGCACATATAGGCATGCAAAAAGGCGCTACCCATGGTGATGATGCCATTTAGTCCTAGCATATTCAACTTGAGGTAGGTGTAGTTGGGGATTGCCATGAACTTGGTGTACCATGGCCACCCCAAGATGGTGTGGTAAGACCCTGGAAAGTCCACCACCTAAAGGTGAGGACCTCCGAGCAGAAGTTGGCTCAGTCGCCAAACATGACAGGTAGGTTGATCTGCCTGAGTGGGTACGCCTGCATCCCTGGGATCATGCCATGGAAGGGAGAGCTCACTGGGTGGAGCTCCGACCAGGGGATGTGCATGGCGTCGAGGGTGTCGACATAGAGAATGTTGAGGCTACTGCCTCTGTCCATCAGCACCTTGGTGAGGTGCTTCTTGCGGATGATGGGGTCGATGATTAGCGGGTAGCGACCCAGTTGAGCAACATGGGAAGGATGGTCTCTCTAATGAAAAGTGATCGAGGAGTCTGACCAGCTAAGGAAAGAGGGGACGACCGTCTAGGTGACACATGCCTCTTTGTAGCGTACCTTGTGCTGGTGCTTGGAGTAGATGGCATCGGATCCCCCAAAGATCATGAGGCATTCCTCGGGGTTGGGGAAGCCATCATCATCCTTGCCCACCGTGCCTCCTTTCTTGGCTGCCTCCTACCCTTCCCTTCCTTTGCCTTGCCGGCCTATCGTAGAAAGCGCTTGAGGAGCCCGCAGTCCTTGTAGAGGTGCTTGATAGGGTAGGCATGGTTGGTGCATGGAATCTCCATGAGCTTGTCAAAATGGTTGGGCTGGCCCTGTTGGGGCTGCTTGCCCACACGATTAGCTACGGTGACCAAAGCTAGGTTGGCCGGTCGGTGCCGATCCTTCTTAGTTCTTCTTGCCCCTTGGCGTGGAGGGGCCCTCGCCTTGGTCCTCAGTGCTTGGACTTGCCCTTGTCCTAACCATCGTGGAAGACCGCCCCGACCACCTCCTCGCTAGAGGCATGGTTCGTGGTGATGTCAAGTAGGTCACGAGTGGTACAGGTGCTTCAGACAAGCTGAGCTTATGGATCAATTATTCACAGGTTGTCCCTAGAGAGGAACACGCTGATGATGTCCGGGTCAATGACATCAGGAAGGGAGTTGCACCAGTTTTGAGAACCTGCGGATGTAATCCCGTAGGGACTCATTGGGCTCCTGCTGGCAGCTCTTTAGGTCTCAAGAATTCTCAGGATGGACATATGTCCCCTAGAAATTCCTAACGAAGACCCTCTTGAGATCCGCCCAGTCGCAGATGCTGTCGGGCAGGAGGAATTTGAGCCATGCTTGAACATGCTCCCCCATGCAGATGGGGCAGATACTAAATGATGAAGTGGTCATCATCCACTCCTTTGGCTCGGTAGGAGAGCCAAAAGTCTTCGAGCCATATTCCAGGGTTCATTTCCTGAGTGTATCTAGTGATGTTGGTGGGTGGTTGAAAGCGTTGTGGGAGTAGCGCTCTCTAGATACTATGACCAAAGGCCCATGGCCCCAGGGCCATTCGAGCTGGGGCTCCGGTCGCTTTGTCGGCCACCATGCTTGGGATGCATGTCCCCACACTCCTCGATAGTCAGGCCAGGGCCCAGTGCCAGCCTGCTCTCGCCACCACTTGATGGACGTCATCATCATGCCAGGCATGGCATCGATTGTTGATGACACCACGAGCGTCACGATTTGGCCCGAGCCATTCGCGCATAGGTGGTCGGTGTGGAACAGGCAGCCGGGTCAGGCTATGGTGCAGCTATAGCCTCCTGCCCCATGCTCGACAACTGTAGTGGTGAAAGGATGGAGTGATTCAACAGGTGTGGCCTCATTCCCCCTGTGGGGCAAGAGGCCATGAGCCGGTGTCATGACGTGGAGCTCTCTGCCTATTGAATGATAGCGGTTTCCACCTGCGCCCTAGAGGTTCTAGGTGGATTGCCCATTCCTGGGGGTCGGCAGGCTCAGGAAGGCCACATAGAAGCATCGCCGCAACAGCGATGTTCTGGCTAGCCCAAGCAAATTGTGGAGGATCGTTCCCCCCATCTAGGATGTTACGTTGGACCTAGGTGGGCAGTGACCCTGAGCAGTCGCTCATCGGGTTACGCGCACGTGGCACGGCGTGCTGCACCAAGCATGCCAACGCACAGTGGCAGCTGACTCTACCGCCTTTGTTGTAACTCCTCGCTGTGCTCCTGTGCACGTGCGAGGGCCTTCACATGAGGGTTCAAGAGGGGTGTGAGTCTGTAGAGATTCTGCTACCACCGGTGGCTGTCCCGAGGCAGTCCGCCATAGTGCACTCCGAGGATAGAGGGTGACATCACCTGATGCTGGAGCCGTCGCTTTTGACCTCATCATCTACGAGGTCATGAAAGGAGACGGGAGCATAGCCCGCCATCCCCATGAATTCAGATGTGAGAGGGGGCGGCGTTAGCATCTTTTGAAGCCCCCGCACACGCGTCCACGGGGGACGCGAAGCCATAGGGGAACCGGTCGTACAGCGGTCGCGGTGAGGACAACGGGGTCCCTTCGGAGAGTCAACGGAAGGTGTTAAATAGTGAATAAAGAACAATATGTATGTTACTCACCAAGGAGTTTGAACCCAGTATGGGCTCGAGGCAAAGCACGGGTGTCTTGACGTTGAGGTCGTCGAGTGGCCCGGGGCCAGCAGAGGGCGCTCTTCCTCCAGTGGACGCCGAGATGAGCGCCTCCTCACTGGAGGTAGAGTACGCTGAGCCGGTCAGCGATGAAGTCTAGACTCCCAAAGAGGAAGGTTTGGAGTGGCACAAAGACGGGAGGAACCCACATTCCAACAGGTGGGAGCATGGGGAACTTTAGTGAGCCAAAGCGAATCATATCGCTTGAGCCCGACATGAGGAAGATGGTGGAAAGGTGGGCCATCCGATGACAAAAAAATATTTGTAGTTTTACCGTGCGTTGGGATCGGATGTGGCCTAGCACTCAATAAAATAGGATTTATACTAGTTCAGGCAACATGCCCTACGTCCAGTTTCAGTCGGTCGGTGACTTTATTCCTGAGCCTAGGTGCTCGAAGTTTGCTATGGGGTTACAAACAAGTAGGAATAAGAAGGGGGGTGTTAAAGGCCCGGTCGGAACTCTAAACTGAGGGGCCGAGAGTGATGGGGGCTCTAGCATGCGCTAAGTATTAGAGCGTATGCTCTGTGTAGCTTTAGAGTTCTAGAGCTATTGAGCTATTCAAGTTCTTGGGTCCATGAAGTGCTTGAATCATCTAACTTCTCTTTTTTGAGGAGAGCCAGAGAGCCAGAGTCAGAATAGCTGGATCCCTTTTCAGGAGAGAGCTCATCCCCTTTTATAGTCGAAGGGGATGGGCTCTTACAAGTCAGAGAAAGAGAGAGAATGTATACATTTGCTACCTAGTCTTGCTGCCCACTGCTGTCGGGTACTGAGACGGTCGTTCGGCGCCCACAATACTGTTTATGTCCTAGATGCATGTGGCAGGCTCTACCGTGTTCACCTGGTATGGCAAATGTTCAGCGCCTACAATACTGTTTGGGTTCTGACACGCCTAGGAAGGTTGCATAGTGCCTATCTAGCATGGCCTGGTGGCACCGTCCTATAGGTGCGCCGGGTATGGTACGGTGCGGTCCTCGGTATTACGGTTTGACTTATGCACCTTACCTTATCTGCTCTGCCTGATCCCCGTGCTCTTACATAGTGGGCATCCTGGGTCGGTTCGTTCCCTAGTCGGCCCCGACCAGTGTCGGTCGGGGAAGAGCTACAAGCAGAGGTTCGGCGTATCCCTAGATGGAAAAGGGTCCTGACCTTGGCCAGGCCTTCTTGTCGGGGACCAGATTGTTCTCCAGGCCTATCATTAGGTATCTGGGCCGGTCCGAGCGGCACGCGTTGTCGCTACATCGTCCGCTAGGCCGAGTTTTTGCTGGGAAGCGGGTCCATTGGGGACGCCGGGTTTATGAACCCGACACTTTTTTTATATGAATAACTTTTGCATCCCCATGCCTCTTTTCTACAATAAAACTTTTGAGAGATAGCAACAAGAACTTGAAGCATTTATTTGGTGGATGAAAAACCTATCAAGCATGTTTTTGTGTTCACTCACAGTGTAGGAGTAGAACATTTTTGGATGGATCTAGATGGAAGGCATGTTTTTGCGCCTACCCCCAGTGTAGGAGTAGTGCATATTTGGGTGGTGTGTACGTGATCTTGATTTTAAGAGCATGACAAACCTCACATAAGGGTCATAAAGCTTGACAAAACTCAATGCAAAGGCAAACAACATATATGTAGAAGTTTTCCTAGCCTAAATAACATATATGGCTCTGGTGAGAATTCAAGCTTTGTCATACAGGAACTCATCATGTAGCATTTTTGTGTTTTTCAAAAAGTAAATCTTCAGAACTTTAGTGTCACTTGGAACAAGATAAACAGCAGCTCAGACCTTCTCATATCATATCCGTCAATTACCTAGACTTAGATCAAGCATATGCCACCCATGAGTTTCAAGTTCAGAGTAAATCCTTATATCAAAACAATTTTATCCAAAACTCAGGAGAATTCAAGGCTGAAAACTAGGTACTTGAAAGGAATTACAACAAAGCAACTATTCATCATTTCTATTTAAGAGATTATTCTGAGTCCTCTTTATTTTATTCCGCTCTTAAAAACAAATTAAAGAAAACTAGACACACCTTGTTATTTTGTGTTTCAATTTTACTAGATGACACATTATTACTATAAATGACTAATGCAAAGTTAAATTTTTATTTTGTTTTTTATTCAACATTTTTGAACTAATTAAAAGAAAACTAAAACTAAAACAAAAAGGGGAAAGAATACTTACCTAGATACTCAGGAGTACTTCTCTCCCCTAGCTAGCTCTTTCGGTGAGGGTTCGGTGTTGTAAGTTCTTTGAGCCGGACTTCTCTTTGTGAAGTTCATTGATCAAGTACCTTGATTCGCTCTGAAGATGAGGATTCTTGAGGTGGCGCCTCTAATGGTGATGCCACCTTCTTTCGCCAAACCCGTCTTGGTTTTGAGTTTAACAGGTTCAGAACTTTCACTTGTAGAAATCTAGGGAATCGATTGACTCCCCCACACTTTGCTTGAAATGTGTCCTGCTCATAGAAACAAGGTAGAGATCAGTACATGGGCTCTGTTGGTAGAAAAACACCAACTAGAACCAAAACTTTATTTATTCTTCTCTAGCCTAAGGCATATAGAACAAGATGAAGTTGATGTTATGTGCTTTGTTCAATTATATCATGGGGGATAAGATTAGAAGATTGACTATGAATGTAGCATTTAAGTACATTTGGCCAAAAGGGTTGAATTGCTTAACCCATGGAAGGATTGTCTATCTGTGCATAATGTATCAATCTTTATATGATTCTGACTATCATCTTCTAGAGATAGGATGTGCACTTTTCAGCTTATTTGGTTAAAACTATGAGATAGGAACAAGCTTAAAGAACATGTTGAGTTAATCAGGTTGGATAAGTAAGTTGTAACTCAAACATGTTTGTTTCTTATTTATGTGCCTACCAGAATCAAGGAAAAACTCTCTTCTTCTTTTTTAAATAATGACCATTTACCTTAGAATGTTACCTTTGTCATTGGAGCATGATGACACCATTTGACGAAGGATAGATGACTTAGGATGGCCCTTCCCTTTTTGCTTGAAGTTTTCCTTGTTCGGCTAGCCTTGCAGTTTGACCTGTTCATGAGCTTCTTGTTTCCTAGATTGCACCCTTTCTTTCTCATCCTTTTGTCATGTCATCTTTTTGCTCTTCGATCTTGACATCTTGGTCCTTGTTGCCGATGTGCGAGCTGGTCCTTTTGAAGGTAATGAAACCAGGCTATTCTGTCTAATATGAGGTGGGCTGCATACTGCTTTTCATCAGTCATCCTAGCTTGAGTTTTAGGAAGACTCAATGCTATGTTGTCTTTGATGTTGCTCATAGCCTATCGATTTGTTTGTCCACTTCCTCATCATGATTCATCTCTGATATGAATTCATCTCTTGACTTATCTAGATTGGATTTGAGAGTTTCCTGCAGGAGTTAGTCCAACAAAATATACAGTGTCTACTATAAGTAATTTTTAGTTCAATAACCAAACTAGACTCTATGTCTAATTTGACTAAGGGAGGCTATTTAACCTAAGCACCATGCTTAATTTGAAACGCCTATGGAAGTATGTGCAGTACATCCAAACCAAAACTTACTATGGCAGGCAAATTTAGCATGAAAACACTATAGAGATTTATTCAATTGGAGATGAAAGAGCACAACTATTATTGAGCATGACTTAAAGGTAGAGACAACCAAGATGAATTAGCAACATGGCATAGGATTTTTCAGAGAAATCCATCCCCCGATTTGAAATTTGTAGCAAAATCAAGTTTATATGATAGACCTCTCATGTATGAATGTGATTCAATGTTGCATGATAATTGGTTAGACATACCTTGTGTCGTCATCCTTCATTCTTTTTGCTCTAAACCTAGAATGGTTAGTGACAAAAATACCCGAAGGAATATTTTCACAATTATATTTCTATGCTCCTTTCACAAACGCATCACAGCAAAAGGTCAAAGCTTGTGTTAACACCCGAAAGTGCTTGTTTTAGGATAGAAGCTCGTTCTTGGGAAACCTTCGAATTACGTTTCTAATTGGTGATATGGTTTCCCCTCCAACACCAACCTTTGGGTGGCTATGTCAAGATTCATGCCAACAAGATTTGTAATATTTATGATAAACATATGCATCTACAACCTCCCTTTCAAAATCTTTATGAACAAGAAGCATGAGGGGGTTTAAGATCTCACTGTGTGGTAATGTTACAGAGACCAATTGATTCAGGAAATTTCTCATAGCGAGCATGGATTTGATGAGGTGTTCATGAAATAACTTCCATGCTCATCGATGTCATCTTCCTTTTTAGGACTCCAAGGTTATTTCTTCATGAATGTATATAAATGGAAACATTGTCTCTATCATTCTATGCCTATGACATTCATTGGACATTTTATTGTCCAAGATTTCCCTTGGATTGGTGACTCTCGAGTTGATCTTGTACAATGCCTTGTCCATCCATTCAATGGCAACGGCACATAAGTTCTTAATATAGTCCGGTCATTGTTGTTGCTCTTCTTGGTCTTCCTTGTGGCCTTTATGACTCCTATGCTTTGGGTGTCTTAGTGGATTTCTAGGATCATCATGAGACCCATGAAAAAGAGCATAAAGGGAATCATCGGGGTCAAGGATGGGTTTGAATGAGACATCTAATGTGGGCATAGAAGGGAAGAAAATAGGAATAGCTTCTAGATGGCTTGGCTCTCCTTCTATGGGTTCACTAGTCATGCCATCCTTGAATTATTCCCAATGTCCTATATGGAAATAAGGATGCTTTCTAAGAGATCCCTTCTTGAAAGGATTTGAATTATATTCGCTCGAAGGTCTCTTGTGGAACTAGAAGTTTAGGCTTTTCCCAAAATTGGCATAAAAAAGATCATCCTCACAAGAAATTTCAAATTATTGAATTTCTTCTTCCCTTGGAGGATTTAGATTCTAGGGTATTGATAGTTCGGGGTTGATAGCTAAATCTTGGGATTAGAGTGGTTGTGATTTGGCTATCAAAACTTCCTCTAATTGATTGGGGGATGATTCCTTCTCTACCTTGGGGAGTTCATTATGAATGCTAGTGTAGGGAGTCTTTCCACCAATTCTATCAAGCATAGACCTTGTTTCAATATCAGACAAATGAAGGAAAGCTCCTCTAGAGGCTTGATCAAGGGATTGCACAGAATCCTCGCTAAGACCCATATAAAAATGTTGAAGGAGCATTGGGTCTGAAATAGCAAGGTCTGGGCCAGTGGTGATAACGCTATTAAGACATTCCCATGCTGTGCCAAGAGATTCTTCTTCTAGTTGTCTAAAATTTAGAATATCTTTCCGAATGCTAACCACTTTAGAGATGGGAAAGAAACATAAATAAAATTTAGTGCATAATGTTTCCTAATTCTCCTTACATACTTCCTACAGGTTCGACTATACCATTGTTTAGCTCTTTCCATCAAAGAGAACAGAAACAACTTCCATCTTAAGGTTTCATCAGACATGCCAGCGATATGCAAGCATACATAGGTCTGTGCAAACTTCCATAGGTGTGAGTATGGGTTTTGTTGCCTTCTCCCAAGAAGGATTGTTCCCGAATCAATTTTATTAAACACGGGCGCAGCTCATAACCAGGTGTTATGATAGGCTCTGAAGATTTTGGTGGATTTAGGCTTGCGCTTGTGGGTTTAGCATATTGATATATAGGTGTGCTATCCATGCTAAACGAAAAATAAAAGCAAAAGAAAGAATAAAAAATAAAAGGTTAAGCTAGGCTCGTAGTTAATTTAGCAACCATTTCCCCAGCAATGGCACTAGAAAGCTTGTTGGTATTTATTAACGCACACAGATAAATCCGAAAGCGCACGGATACCACTATAGCTTTCACCCAGAAGTATTTCAAGTATCGTATCCACAGGGAAACGTGTGAGATTAACTACAATCTAACTTAACTAAGGGTAGCAACAAAGTTAGGATAAACAGGAGTGTAGAGAGGGTTACTAAGGTTCTCTAGTTCAACTGGGGACATTACTAGGGAAAGACACCAGCAGAGGATGCTTTCCTTCGCAATCCGGGTCCTACTTGGCCTACAAACAGGAGGTGGACTATAGAGGACTCAACGAAAGTGTCACACTTGCATTCTAACGCTACTTCACTATCTACCACCGGTCAGGAATGTAGGATGCATCCATGATTAACCTAACTCTAAGCACCACGCTTACACTTACGATTAATACTTTACTCTCCCTAGGAAGAGAATAAAGAACGCAAAAGAGTCATGATCCTGATGAACAATATAAACAAGATGCTTACTTGAATCAGAAGTTGATTGCCAGAGACATCTCAGAAGCAAGCTCAAGTAGAACTTGAATCCGCCAAGGTACAAGCCATATAGAGAACACTGATAGGCCGGCACCTCCTCCAAACTCTTCCCTCACTCTATATCTCACTATTTCTATTTATAAGACTAGATCCTATGGAGAACTAATCTTCTTTTGATTGCTAGCTTTGATCCTAAAGATATGAATTAGGGTTTTAGGGATTGCTCTAGGGAGGGGGTACAGGGCTGTATATATAGGGGGTAGCATCAACTCTAGACCCTCGGATGTAATCTTTAAGGCGGTGGAGAACCGACTTGAATAAACGGTGTAGATGTAATCTTTAAGGCGGTGGAGAACCGACATTCGAAGGAGGGGCTGCCAGATGGGGACAGGAGACCGGTCGGCCTGCAGGTGGGGCCTAGCCAGTAGTGCCTCGAGCCAGGTTTCAGTGCAGTGCCCTCTGGAATACTTTGGAACCTTCTGGTGCTATTTCCACCGTGGATAATCATGATTTACTTTGACGAATAGATCCACCTTGACGGTTTTCTAGATAAACCCTGCTGAAAACACAGATTCACCAAAACTCGTGGAATTTATAAGTTTAAACCCTTAAACCTATGTTTAGTGATGGAATTAAGTATATATGCAGGTTATGCTGACGGTTTATGATTGATGTTAATGACCGTCAACAGTGTTGAATATGAACTCCACCCCTCTCTTTATACAAGAGTATGGTCGGTTTGGCGCAGGAAAACTAAGGAAACCGCCGTGGACAGGCATTGCATGCCTCCATGCAACCGCTAGAGCATGCCGGGCCTAGGTGGTAGAAGCTAGGGTGCGGCTACACCCTTGGTGGGGCCACCTTGCGACCTGCCTTCAGCGTGATCGGTTCCTAGGTGGGCCTGGGCCATGTCCACGTCGGTGCTCGGCCCAGATTTGCTGATTGGATGGGCCTTTGCATGTATTTCCTTTGCGCATTTTTGCATTATGCTTTCTGCTTTGTGCCTTTTGCTTTGTTTTCCACTTGTATTGAAATGTGTGTCCTACAAAACATGTTTCTTCCAATATAAGTGGAACTATGTCAAAAGTATATGCATATGTGTCAAGAGTTTGTTCATTTCTCCCGTTTTGGACTTTAATTGGCGATTGGATATGATCGTTAATGACCACAACAAAAAGTAAATGCCATATCTATTCATTTTATATTGCGAACACAAGGTTAATATCTGCTCTTCTTGTGTCAGCTTGTGATGAGTGATTGTTAGGAGATGATGGGTTTTGGTTGAGTTTGGAGACAAACAATTGTGTGCATGTGCAACATGTCTCTTGGTTGTGTTGGTGTGCAGGTGTGGAGCACAGATACGGTCGACGGACATAGAGAAGGTCAAGTAGAGATGTAACGTGCTAATGGACCATGAGCAGTGAAGGACGGACGTGAGGCTAGGACTGAGGGGCCAAGATGGCCGAAAGATTGACCGTGGGTGGCTGATACATGGGGACATCAATAAGCAAGAATACATGAGGAGGAGACCGTGTTGACCAAGTCAAGATGGGAGTTGACCAAGTCAAGCGGAGGCACAAGAGGACTTGGTGATTAGGCTATCGAGGACAACGGTGACACGTGTTGAGATCGTGGAGGAGGTATAGCATATGCGCTTCTCTAGGCGGTTTGGTGGTTTAGGCCTCAAAACCACTAGTAGACGGTTTCTCGGGTTTAGGCCTCAAAACCCGGTTGGAGTTGGCATCACTGTGAAGCTAACATCAAGGCGAAGCAAAATCAGTAAAGAGCATGTGGCCATCAGAATGCTTGGATTTCAAGTTGGACCATTTTACTCCTAGGGTTAAGTTGTTTAGCCAAAATATCTAAGGGCAGGTTTCAGATTGTGTAATACCTCTATAAATAAGAGGATGACTGCTCCTAACCAACACATCTCTCTAGTTGTCACTATCTAGGTTTTCCTAGTCTCTAGTTTCCTAGTTTATTGCTGTTGAGATCCACAATGCAGGAGATTGATACTGTCTATGTTAATTATTCCTATGTAAGAACCAAATCTTGTTGGTGAAGAAATAGAGCAATCATTCATGGTAGATCTGAGTTCTTGCATTGTGCTTTTGTTTTGAATCGGTTTTTCCTCACCTGGACTCCCTTCTCTTGTCTTTTGGGTGATTTTGTTTTTCGAGGAGATTAGGACTGATTGGCATGGTTTGATATGTGCTATGACACATGAGAAACATATATGCGAGTCGATTTGACTAGATTCCTCACGAGCACAAGTTTGAGGGATTTTGAGAAAAGTTTAGAAACCCCGGTCCGATCCAAAGATTTCTTGATCTATAGAGTTCCCTTGGTCTTTTTGGCTTTGATATTCTGGTATTTCTTCCTGACATCTCCTACCTCCTTATCAAATTCCATCTCATTTGGACTTGATTTGAGGTGATTTTGCCTTTTGGGAAAAAGTTTCATGGTGTTGCTGCACAGGGTAAGGTGCCTAGGCCGGCCACACCACTTGGCCAGGTCGAGTTCACTGCTGCCAAGGGGGAGCTCAGGGCGGCCAGACCGACTTCTACTAAGTTGTTGCCCGTTTTGGTGTGTTTCGTTGCTCTCGGTGTCTGTTTTGAGTTCGGCTTGTTCCATAGTGTTCTAGTAATATCCAAGAACTTTGCTCAGTCCTCAAGTCACCAGTTGACTTAGAGGATTTTGAGTCGGACTCCTGCTTCGTTGTGACTGAAGTTGTGACTCCTGCTTTGGGGAATTCTCCTCAAGCGCTTGGTTTTTCGCTGTTTCTGAGTGTCCCATTGTGTTCTTCGGTCATCACCGAGAACATCCAGCCACTAGTTAGCTCGAGAACACCACGTTTGTGAGATTTGGGGTTTTGTAGGGATGATTGGGTCAGCGGCCATTTTAGAAGAAATTTTGATTAGGCTCCCATTTACCCTCCTTTGGTCGCCTTTCTCGGTCCTTTATATATAAAGAAAATGTTTGACCGGAAATAAACTATTGATTCAACAAAAACTACTGAAGAGAAGAAGAGGCGAAGGGAGGTGCAGAAGAGATCTTGTGAGGAAAACAGAGAAAAAGTTAATGCATACCCTAGACCATCTATAGTTATGCCCGTATTCACGGCTAACAATTTGTCATATAGTATGTTTGATACAATAGCTAATTGCTAGCTAGCTAAAATGACTAAATTAGTACCAACCCATCCAAACAAGATGGTTAATATGTTGGCTAATTTTTTAGCTACTTCCTAGCCAACATCAATTAATTTAAGCTAATTTTTAGCTCATCTACTAACTAGCCCTAAGAGCAACTCCAGCAGTCCTACCTAAAAGAGACTATCTATTTGTCTCTTTGGGTAGCCGTCTATTTTCATCCTACCCATATTTTGCTCCCAACTCCAGCGGTACCACCTAAAACATGGCTCCCAAATTCATTCTAGCAATACATGACATGTGGGGCCCACGTATCATCCTCTTCCATGTCACCATCTACAAACTCGGTCATCAATCGCTTGCCGCCGATAGGGGAGTTACCGGACAAGGGTCTGTACGGGGAGGGATGCCGCCGGGAGCCATGGCCGCACGCGAAACTACCAGGGAGGGTCACGCCGGAGGTCACGCCGGCGATAGGAGACCGCCGGAGGTCACGCCAGAGAGGGGAGTCCGCCGGAAGTGGCGTGCAGCCGTGGAAGCGCAGCTGGACCTCGTTTCTCCCAGATCTGGGACGGCCGTCGCGCCTGCGCCGCGCCTGTACCGGGGATGGCCACGACGGATCGAGCTTGCTTGTGCCGGTGATGGCTGCTCCGCGCCTATGCCGGTATGTGCCGGGGATGGCCGCGCACCGCGAGTTTCCTTGCGTGGAGTGCTCGGGCGAAGAAAGAGTCACGTGGGGAGGAAAGAGAGGGAAGGAAAATAGATAGTCTGATTTATTAGGCCCAACAAAAATAGGTGGTGGAGAGGAAAAATTTGTTGGGCCAATAAATTTGGGTACCTCGATAGCTAGCCTGCTGGAGTTTTTTTTTTGTCTTCACTATCCAAATTGAGGACAGGTGCATTTTACTGGAGTTGCTCTAACTCATCCAAACATGCCCTTATCTATATAAAACTTTAAATGTGAGGCATTTCACTGTCCATCCGGAGCCCCGAGACCCAGATACTGTAGCTCAGCTGTGCCGGGTACCGGTTCTGTGATGAACAGTACCGGATTGTCGTGAACAGTGTCCAACCCAATACAGAACAGTGCACACCCACTCCGTTTTTTCTCCCTTTTTTTCCCCACCATCCTTCCCACGCAAAGCGTGCACACCCACGCTAGTTAGGCTTGAATTTGGAACAAATGTAAGGATCATTGGTGCATTTTACTCTAGTGCAGTTGATGCACATTGAACCAGTTTTAGCAATTTGTCACTTTGATATTGTGGTGTAAGATTTTAATTTGCACAGTGTTAAAGCATACGGCTTTGGCCCGTTAGCTCACACATTACGAATTTGCGCTTCAAGGCTCCGTCCCTGCTGTCTATTTTACCTCATATAACATTAGGCATTTGAGTGTAGACAAGGACATGAACAGATAGTCAACTAATTCCAAGGGACTAAACTTTAGTTTAGCTTGTTTGGTTTTATAGGACTAATTATCATTAAAGCTTATGAATAAAGACCAAAACGTCCCTATTAAATGAACGGAATCTTTTGGGCTGTCATGTTTGGAGGTGTGGAGGCTGTCCTTCTGGGCTTAGTCCCCTTTATTCACCCCTAAGGGACTGAATGACTAAATGATTTTAGTCACCTTTTAGTCAGCCTGTTTGATACTTTAGGGACTAAAAGAGGCTAAAATAAGGTGATTAAACTTTAGTCACCTAGAACGAAACGGGCCCTTCGGATGGCAGACACAAAATACTGATGAATGATGATGCCGGAACTTGTTTCCATTATAAAAAAACAAAAATCGAGAAAAAAAATCACGATGTGTTGCAATAGTAGAGCATCCAATTTAGGATGACCAATGCTTCTAGAGCAGTGGCAAATAAACTTGTTTGACATCTAGTAGTGCATTTCAGGAGAGGTGAAAGAACAAGCAGTATGATACAAAAACGTGAAAACTTTCATCGCAAGACTGCGACTGGTACGCCTAGCGTATACACCGACGGAAACTACTCTATTTGGCCTCCAGTACAAGCAAAACCCGTGCAATTAACAGATCACTGTCACAGCCACAAATCTCAAACAAACACAACTCATGTAGCGGGACCATAAATCAACAGAGCACACACAAGGCATTGACAATATTAATAGTAACACTTCATTCAAGTACTTGATGTCATTTAACACTACCAAAACAACTGACATGTTTTGTACCAGGAGGCACTGAATCCATAACTGTAATAGGGAGATAGCAGACTGACGGTGATACAAATGCATCATAGAAGACACCAACGTTGGTGATATTCAGGAGCCTCCAGGCGCAAGCGCAACACCAAATCTTTTCTAGGAATTGCAGGCAGCAATCTGCGCACAAAGATAACTTACATAAGACTTCGTTGCATCAAGAAAAACTGGTGCAGCCCCGAAACAGTACATGGATGCAAATGGCAAGTAAAGTATTGAAGACAGTAATTTACTTTTTTTGAACGAGAAGACAGTAATTTACTAACCTTGAACAAGTACAATAGAGTAAAATTTGCAGGCCGCTAGTTGTTCACTGATTTTTTGCTGCCACCTGTGCATTGAAATTAGCCTCAGACCATCGGTAGATTATGTAATGATGTACTTGTGAGAAAAATCAGAAGCACAAGATGCTAATGTAGATTTCATGACGTGTACCTAGCGGTGATGAGTTCAGGAAATCTTCATCTTTTTTGAACGAAACAGGAAATCTTCATCTTCTGGGAACAGCTGCAGGTTTTTGAACTTCAGCAAGAACGCAACAGCGGCAGGCTCGAAGTCCAGTAAGCTGCCAATTTTTATGAGTTCAGCGAGCGAAGATATCTGATCTGGCATCTGAAACAGCAACCCATGAGATATCTCATGTGCAAAGTAGGTCGCAAATTCAATCTTGTCTTCGTAGCTGGATACGCCATCAGTTCTCTGCATGTACAGCTTTGAATTCTCCCTTTCCCACCGAAGCATTCGTCTGGCCTTCACCTCTACCACCTCTCCAGAGGACAAACTCACACTGTATGACATTGTGATCGGTTCATCGGTCTCTTTGATAGTCACATTCAGGAGGCAAGAAACCATCTTGTGCCTATCTTCGGCAGGAATGTCAAAAGCAGGATTCGAAAGGAATGCGATGACTATTTGGAGCAACCCAACCTTGATCACCTTACTCAGAACCACTGTTTTGAAACGGCTATTAGCTGAAGTGAAGGAATCATTCTTGGTGACTGCTTTTGAGATCGTATTGACACCGATACTACCATATATGCGGTTGAACCTTGCTCGAGACATGGAAGGTAGAGCAGAAGAAGGATACCAGATGAATAGCGATTGCTGAGGATGCTTGCTGAACAAATCTGCCAGCAGTAGATCATCAGGAATGAACACATTCTCCTTGTTTGATAAAATAATCTTGCCATCAGTACATACTGGAACCTTGACACAACCAGAAAGAATTTCCTCTGTTTTCTTGGTCCAGTTCGTTGCAATAAATTTCCAGAAAGCGAAGCAATCAGATATGGCTAGCTCGTGGACTGAACTCTCCCATGTGGCCCATAGTTTGCAGTAGTCTTCAGAACAAGGTCCATGCCTCACACTGAAAGCAAGTGAAAAGAATTCAAGCAGCTTTCTGTCATAATATTTGTCCAGAACATGCAGCTGCAGGCCAAATAGATTGTTCTTATCATACAGAACACAACTTCTTGAGCGCACCTAGTCTCCACCCTCTGTTTCATTTGGTATCAAAATCCAATTTCTGTTGTTGTTGTCAGGCTTCCAGTCACATTTCTTCAGATACCTGTAGATCCGGGAAATAGTATCTGTATCTGTTTTGTTCCTCAGATACTGGGCAATAAGATCTTGTGCACAATTAACATCCACAGTCACTCCAATCATCGCAAGGGGATGTTTGAATGAAGCTATCTCTGAACCATAGAATGCATCATCGATGAAAGGGCCATCTTCCATGTGTAGAAAACATTGTTTTGCATCAAAGAGAATACATTCATCAGGACATTGGTAGCCCAAGGATGTCTTCAACCACTTCTTGGAAATCTTAGTCTTTAAATCCCTTTGGAGGTTCAGTTGCAGAGTCGAAGTAGTTCTTCATACACTCCAGAAACGACAAAATGGTAGCTTTGGACATAATGGAAGGATCATCAGGAATGCTGAGGCCAGCAAGGACAAATCTGGCACCAAATTTCACTTCAACAGTAACACCCAACTCCCTAAGCTCATCTTTATAACCCTATATATCCTTCCCCAAACCATGACAAGTGTCACCATCATCAATGAACGGTAATATTGCTATGGGAGATAGATATTGCCATGCATTATCAAATTGGATTGTATTTGAGGAAGATTGGAACCCGAGTGATGTGTGTATCCACTTCTCTGTGCGCATGCAGTTGAAAAGCTCAACAGGAAGTGGGCTGTGTGTTCTCAGCTGCCAATAAGCTAGTAGTAGAGCTAAGATATTAGCCTTCGTAAGTGATGACTCAGATACCATGCGCTTGAAAACATTGGCTATAGCCTTCGATGCCTCCTCAAATCGTGTGATCAAACCGGCCTTCTTCAACTCTTCTTTGTATGAACTGATCACACTCCCATAGAATCCTAAATCAATTATTGGAACTCCTTTGAAGATCTTCACAAGGCACTCCCATTCAGAATCCACAAGAAAAGAGACATTTGGAGCACAAAAGGCCACATTAGTCTTCACCCATTTCAAATCTCTGAGCTTCCTTATGAAATCTTGACATGAACCAACATAACGGATGCATTTGAGGATGAATACAGTAGACTCAGAAGTAATAGCAGAGGATCTGAACTTGAAGTTATCAATAACAAGATGGTAATTGTTTTTGAACCCAACAATAACACCAAGCAACTCCAGCTCTGGTTTATATGAAAGGATGCCCCTACCATAGAACTCGACATCAAGGAATGGTTGGTCACTGATACAAGATGCTACTGCCCATTCTGAATCTTCGATGATACAATCAGAAGGACACCTATAGCCAAGAGTACTCTTCATCCAACCTCCACCTTTGACACTGTCAATCAATTGACTTGGAGATAGAACCTTCTCTCGTAGGAACCGAATGAGCCGAAGCAAGGAGTACACACAATCTCTGGTTAACACGTTGCTTGCAGCCATGGACATGAGATGGCTTCCAATGTAAGATGATGCCTCCTGAAATTCAAATCTCACCCCAATTGCCTTGAGTTCCTGTTTGTACACATGCACCTTGTTTCAATAGAATTGTTGATCAATCATTGGTATATCGATGAATGAAGTTCCACTTTGCAAAAGACTTCCCCAGTTAGCACTGGACAGAAATGATTCATTTGGTGGCTTGTACCCAACGGATGTCTTTAGCCAACTCCCTTCTTTTACACAAGCCAGGAATCGATCTCGTAAAATTACACCATTTGACTTGATATTCCGTATCCATTCCAGTAGCAAGAATGCATTGTCCACTGTGAGAGGCGATGAGACAGTATGGAACCTCGCATTTGGTGGGTGTATGAAAGGCACATCTGAGGCATGCAGATGCATCTTGAGAAATTCCAACAGCTGATCCTTAGATGTGTAGTTCCCAGCAAAATGGCCTACTGACTTGTAATCTGCTGACAATTCAATGTAGCCTTTGTCCCTCCATGGGTTTGCACCCAACAAACCAACCCATTTGCTCCCATTGGCTGGAACTATTATGCTTTTTCTTTCCTTGACAACATGGCCACCGCTGTCAATTACTGGCATGACATGGCAGAGTTCTGATAACCAGTACTTCTCTATATAATTCATCTTAAATGAGTGGTACAGAAAGTGTGCAAAAGCAATGACAGGCCTTCGATCAATACTCAAGGAAGCAGCAACAGTCAATCCATAACTGTAGACAGAGACAACCTCCATTCTTGCATGGTTCCGAAGCCAGCTTTCCACTGTCATCTTCTCTGAGAAACTATCCAGAGCAGCCTGTGTGCTGGGATGGAGAAAGAACCGATTAGAAGATGGAAACTCCCTGTTCCAGCTGATTAGCCATGATGTACAGTTCATATTAGATGCAGTGCATAACCTATCATCCCGTTGACTAGCTCTGGATATGCTCCAGAAAGAGAGAACACCATTCCGATCAACATATTTCAGTAGAGGAACAGACATCATGTTTATACCAGAAAAACAGTTTTGCCAATTACTCGCGACAAAATATAAGATTTCCAGGTAAAGCTGCTCATGTACCTCCTTGACAAGATTAGACCCTTCAATGCATTTTGCGTACCATTCAGTGCTCACGCTTTTGATACCAAGAAACTCAAGCACACTGTTGTATCTACTATTGTCAAAATGGGAACTAAGAATGTAGGTTCCATGAGTTGACAGACTCTTCAAATCTGCACCAGATTCCCGTGCTTTGCCAAGGATAGTCCAAAAGGCTGGCTTAAGCCGTGCAACTTCACTGGGCTTGCAGAATATCTTCTGTGAAGCATAAGATTCACATGGAACTATATCGTCGGCGAGAACCTTGTTTTTGATGCCAGACCTAACTGGCTCATGCAGTGGAATCAATGAAGAATTGACAGGTAGGAAATTGAACATTGATGGCAGACACATTTCAGGTGCAGCTCTGGACTTCACAAGTGTTACAAGAGCATTCATGAAAGCACTTGGAACACACTCGAGAATTCCCTTGTTCCATGGACTGTCGAACAGTATTGCCCCCCTTGATGATGCAAGGAGGAAGTCAGCCTGGATGATGAAGGGGAAATTTGTTACCATTTCAGTAGGGAGGAAAGCATAGACTCCAGGTGATAGTTGCTTCCCACGGGACAGACGCTGACCATGTGAAAAGGCCAGGCTTAACACCCATTCATCGATTTCAGCACGTTTATCAACCCTGTTCTCTGGCTTGACTGGGAATTTCTGCCTCCACATATAATAACCACATTCTTCTTCTCCTTTTCCACTCTCTTCAGCTGATAAATTGAGTGTATAAGACTCAGCATGCATGTTCTTTCTGGCTTGGTAGTTCTTTTCACTGGAAATTGAGATCTCACTAACAGTGCTACTCTTTGGATCAGAGTTATGCTCCTGGATAGAAAGCTTTCTGATTTTTGATAGGAACAGCAGCATTTCAGGATGCAAGCTTCACAGCTGTTTCTTCACTGTAATGCAGTTTATCAGGGAAAGACTCTTCATTTCAGCGATGGCTCCCGTCTCCCCCTCTCCCTGTCCCTCTCCCGACGTCTCGCCCCCCTCCCCCAGCCCCACGCCGGTGCTCACCCCGAACCCGGCGGCCACCCCTTCGGCGCCTGCGCCTCCCCCCTCCTCGAAGACGTCGG
Organism: Miscanthus floridulus; assembly: GCF_019320115.1. Classification (NCBI taxonomy): domain Eukaryota; kingdom Viridiplantae; phylum Streptophyta; class Magnoliopsida; order Poales; family Poaceae; genus Miscanthus; species Miscanthus floridulus. The sequence continues at coordinate 50,150,205 of NC_089589.1, read as the reverse complement.
CTTCCACCTCCTCCTTGTCTCCCTCGGAGGCACCTTTTGTGTCGTGCGGTCGCACCAAGCTCGAGCGCTGGACCGCCGATAGCCCGGCCTCCTCCTGCTCGGGTGACTCGCTGCCATCCTACCGCGACATCGTCCTCTCGTCCTCAAGCGCGGCCCCTTCTGCGCCCTCGACGGCGGGCGGTGGCGAGCCTGTGGAGGTGGCGGCGGGCGCGTCATCCTCGGCGGCCCCTGCTGCGGCTGGCCCTGCTCCCCCGCCGGCGGCTCCCAGATGTGCCCCCAGGATCACGCTCTTTCGCCGGTCTCGTCCTGGTCGGTGCGGCACTGCTTCCTCGACTGGCGCGGCTCACCCCGATCCGGGTGGTTGGCAGAAGGCTAAATCCCATGGTGCTCGGCGGCGGCGTCTGCGTGCGGCTCGTCCCCCACGCTGCTCAGTGCCTACTGACCTCACCAGCAAATGCTTCAATTGTCTTTCGCCCTCTCACACCGCGGCCTACTGTCATGAGAAAACTCGTTGCTTCCGCTGTCGGTCCCAGGGCCATCGCTCCTACGTGCGTCCTAGGGTGGCCAGTGGCGGGAACGCATCTTCTTACGCTACTGGGCGTTGTTCTGTGTGGCGGCGGATCTGCCAGGGCTGTGATGCTGCTCGCGCTGCCCCCCCCCCCCCTCCCCCCCCCCCCCCCCCCCCCCAACCCCCCCGGCAACGGTCTTCTCGGCGGGTGTGGCTAGGGGCCCCGTGTGGCGACGGATCGGCTTGGCTCGCGAAGCTGCTAGCGCGGCGACCCTGCAAGGGTCTTCTCCGGCAGGTGTGGCTCGTGGCGCTGGTACGGCGAGGGGTTCCGTGTGCCAACGAATTGACTCCGGTCGCGAAGCTGCTAGCACTGCACCCCCACAACGGCCTTCTCCGGTGGATGTGGTTGGTGGTGCTGATACAACGCGAAGCCCTCTAGAGATGCAGGCCCAAGACCAAGGAGCACAGGCGGGAAGGTCACGCCGGCGTTGACGTCCGTGCAACCGTCGGCGTTCTGAGCTTGGTTTTCCTGACCCTGCTCCGGCGTCTGACCCGCTGCCGGGCGCTGCCTCCCCTTCAACAATCTGTGTTGCTGAGAAGGCACGGATAGCTCTGCTCCCATTGATGTGGTGCAAGTGACCGAGAAGGCAGCGGGGCAGGACCTCCCAAGCGGGGTTCTCTCTGCTTCCATTGATGTGGCGCAAGGAACCATGGAAACGACGGCTGTTGTTAATGAGGTGTGCCCGACTGTTGCTGAGAGGCCTCTTTCTGCTTCCGTTAATGTGGCGCAAGGAACCGAGGAGACGGCGGCTGTTGTTATTGTGAGGCCTCGATCCGATGAGATGTTTCCCTCGGTGGCCTCCCCTACGCTAATGCGCTTTGAAGTTGATGTTGGAGCCGGCGGCTGTTCATGGAATCATGTGAACAAGGTTCCTGGGTCTCTTCCATCCCCCAAGCCCATCACTGGGCATCCGGTTGATCTTGGGCCTACGATGACGGCTTCAGCCTCTTGCCACCATTTACCTATTTCATGTGGGTTGGACCGGGATCTTCAAGTAACCTCTGATTCCGATACAAGTGGTGTGGGCTTGGGTGAGGCTGCAGCCTGGAACTCCCCCGGCCAGTCGACGGTGTTGGTCTCTTTCGGGAACCTGCCTGTCGGTGCAGCAACGGATGGAGTTCCTCCTCCGACCTCGCCCAGCTCGCCTATGCAATCGCCCCCCCCCCCCCCCCCCCCCCCGCTATCCCGGAGTTCCATCTTCTGGCGATCCCCGCTATCCGACCTCGCCCAGCTCGCCTATGCAATCGCCCCCCCCCCCCCCCCCCCCCCCCCCCCCCCCCCCCCCCCCCCCCCCCCCCGCTACTTCTCCCCTGTTGGCGGGATTGCAGATGACGCCCCCACCAATAGATGGCCCGGATGCTGAGGAGAATCGGCCCTCATCACCTCCTTTGGAGCAGGAAGTTCCCCCCTCGGCTGCCGGCATGGTAGTCCCGTCAGTGACTCCATCAGTGGCTGGGGGCCCTCTGCTCTTCCTCTGGCCATGGGCATGGACGGCGTGGTGGGCTCGCTGGTGACCCCGGCAGCAGTTGGGGCTGCCCCCATGCTTTCTGCCCAGGTAGACTTCATCAACAAGCTGGCCCGACGTGCTGTCGGTCTGCTTCCTGTCCCCCGAACTAATAAGAGGAAGGGCAGGTCATGCTTGCCTAGGGAAGCTTCGCGGCAGAGCCGGCGGCTTGCTAGGAAAAAGGTGGAATTTGGCCCTGAAGACTTGGAGAGAAGAATGAAGAAGGCAATGCAAGCTGTGGATATTCTTACCGAGCAAGATGGCATTGATCAACAGGCTCTGGACGACTACGCAAGGCTGTTTGGTAAGGCCCTTTCTGATTCACATATCCGTGCCTTGACTGCTTTATTCAACTGGTCTCTTCCTGATGATTTTGGCCCTGGTAATGAGGGGTTTGAGCTTCTAGCTGATTAGTGAGAGAAGGTCTCTAGATATTTGTGGTCGTATTTTTGTTTGTCATTAATGGATCCAACTAAAATTCTTATCAGGGGCCTTAATTCTTCAGCCAGGCAAGACTCGGTTCGTACCATTGTTGATTCAGCTCGTCCAGACATTGTCTACATTCAGGACACTAAAATGGTGGAAGTAACAAGAAGGACGCTTCTGTCGGCATTTGGCTCTGATTTCTCTGAGTTCATTGAGGTCCCTTAGGCAGGTGCTAGTGGAGGTATTTTGGTAACTTGGCGACAGTATATTGGAATTCTGGAGGTCAATGTGTCGATAATCACAGCAAGACCATACAATTCTCTTCAGCTGAGGGGCAACCTTGGTGGCTTACTTGCGTTTATGGACCACAAGGAAATGAGGAGAAGATACAATTTCTGCAGGAACTTCCTAATATCATAGCTGACTGCCCAGGCCATGGGTTGTAGCTGGGGATTTCAATCTGATATATAAGGATCAGGACAAAAACACAACAACAACAATAAAGCCTTTAAGTCCCAAACAAGTTGGGGTAGGCTAGAGTTGAAACCCAGCAGAAGCAATCAAGGTTCAGGCACGTGAATAGCTGTTTTGCCAAGCACTTTTATCTAAGGCTAAGTCTTTGGTATATTCCATCCTTTCAAGTCTCCTTTTATTGCCTCTACCCAAGTCAACTTCGGTCTTCCTCTGCCTCTCTAGGATTTCACTACGCACTGGTGCCTCTGGAGGTCTCCGTTGGACATGTCCAAATCATCTCAACCGGTGTTGGACAAGCTTTTCTTCAATTGGTGCTACCCCTAATATATCACGTATATCATCGTTCCGAACTCGATCCCTTCTTGTATGACCGCAAATCCAATGCAACATAAGCATTTCCGCGACACTTATCTGTTGAACATGTCGTCTTTTCGTAGAGCAACATTCTGCACCATACAACATAGCAGATCTAATCGTCGTCCTATAAAACTTGTCTTTTAGCTTCTGTGGTGCCCTTTTGTCACATAGGACACCAGATGCTTGGCGCCACTTCATCCACCCTGCTTTGATTCTATGGCTAACATCTTCATCAATATCCCTGTCTCTCTGTAGCATTGATACTAAATATCGAAATGTATCCTTCTTAGGCACTACTTGACCTTCCAAACTAATATCTTCATCCTCCTAAGTAGTAGTGCCGAAGTCACATCTCATATACTCAATTTTAGTTCTAAATTCGGGTTTCATCTCCATTAGAATGGCTAGATTTAACGTTGGCTCGCCACGCCTATCACAATCCTCCTCCTTTACCAGGGCTTGGGACCTGCTATGTTGAGACAACATAGACGGAGTTAGATGAGGACAAAAAACAACGCCAATTATAACAGGGCCTCGATGGGTCATTTCAGACGCTTTATAAATGACCTTGCTCTTAAGGAAATCCCTCTACATGGTCGCAAATTTACGTGCTCAAACCAACAGCTCTCCCCTACCCTAGTCAGGCTGGATAGGGTCCTTTGTTCAGTAGATTGGGAGGAAAAATTCCCTTAATTGTTTATTGTAGAGTATGGCTTCCAATGACTCAGATCACTGCCCTCTCTTGCTTGGTCTGCGGGACAACATGGTTGGTTGCCAAAGATTTCATTTTGAAGCCTTTTGGCCGAAGCTTGAGGGGTTCCAGGAGGCAGTTTCAGTAGCATGGAATTTTGTTCCAGCTAGGCCATGCCCGTTCATTTCTCTGGACCGCAAATTTAAGGAAGTCTCTAAAGGGTTGCAAAGTTGGAGTGACAAGAAAATCGGGCATATAAATTCCCAACTTGTCCACGCCAGGGAAATTCTCCACCAGCTTGAGATTGCACAAGATGCTCGTGTGCTCGCTGCAGGAGAAGCATTGCCTCGCGTTGGCTTCCCTTAAACGCACCATCGCCCGGCTGCGTTCAAGGATCAATTGGCTAAAGAATGGCGACGCCAATACAAAACTTTTTCAGCAGCATGCTCGTCATCGGAAGAGGAAAAACTTCATTGGGAAGCTAGATTCTGATGATCAAATCTACACAAATCATGCCGACAAAGCTTTCATTATTGATGATTTTTATAACAGTTTGCTAGGTACACATGTCGATAGGGAAAATACGGTGGACCTCACTGAATTGGGGCTGAATACTCATGACCTTACTAAACTTGACCTCCCTTTCAGTGACGAAGTATGGAGAACCATAGAGCAGCTACCCCCAGATAAAGCGCCCGGGCCTGATGGTTTCACGGGTAGGTTCTACAGGTCCTGTTGGTCAATCATAAAAGATGATATAATGGCTGCAATTTCAGCCATTTGGAGCAGAAAGTTTGTCAACTTCGAGGTCCTCAACACAGCCTTCATCACCGTACTCCCTAAGGTGGACTCAGTAGAACGGCCAAAGGATTTCCAGCCTATTAGCCTAGTTCATAGCTTTGCTAAACTAGTCACTAAGCTGCTGGCCAATCGTCTGGCAAGCCGGCTGCAACAATTGGTGTCTCCCAACCAAAGCGCTTTCATTAAAGGTCGTTTTATCCAAGATAACTTCATGTTGGTCCAGCAAACAGCAAGGTTCCTTCACCAGCAAAAACAGCCACGAATTCTACTCAAATTAGACATTTCTAAGGCCTTTGACTCGGTGTCGTGGCCTTTTCTCCTTGAGGTGATGCAACATTTGGGTTTTGGGCTAATTTGGAGAGACTTGGTCAGTGGGCTGTTAGCATCTTCTTCTACTCAGGTTCTGCTGAATGGGATTCCAGGCAACTCTATTGTTCACCAACGGGGCTTGCGTCAGGGTGACCCCCTATCACCTATGTTGTTCATCTTGGTTATGGACGTTCTAGGACACATGGTTTCAAAGGCAGCCAATGAGGGCGTCGGTGTTTTGGGTCCGGCGGGTCCTCAACCGACTAGTGAAAGTGTACTGCATGTTCCTAATCCCGGATGGTGATGCAAAGAGACACAAGGTTTATACTGGTTCGGGCAATAGGTGCCCTACGTCCAGTCTGAGAGGGCGATCTTGTATTCCTTGCACCGAGGTGCTTGTAGTATGGGCTTACAAGCTGAGCGAGAGGGGGACCTAGTCCTAGGTCTCTGCGTGGAGCGGCGTGAGTTGCTTGAGATGTTGATCTCTTACAGTGAGGAAGCGTGTGCGTTACAGAGCGTTGTGCGTTGCTTGCCTGTGTGTCTGTGTCTGTGTCCGTGTCCCCCTAGAAGCGGCCCTGGTCGCTCCCTTTTATAGTTGAAGGGAGGCACAGGGACGGTATATGTATTTGCTACGTGGCGTTTTGTGAGCGGAGGCGGTATGCCGAGCTCTGTAGCTCATCACTGTGGCGGCATGGTCGGTGGAGCGGCCTTGTCCTCGGTGCACTGGAGCGACACGCCGGTCACGGCTGATCCTGTGCGACGTGGGAGCTCCTGCGGCTTGGCGCAGGGTATGGTGCGTACTGCAGACGACGTGTTGGTCGTTGTATGTTGACAACGTAGAGAGCCGAGACCCAGTTGGTGCAGAGGCTGAACCATTGTGGGGGGCTTGGTGGGTGCGAGTCCCGAGGCTATAGGAGCCCGGAAGTGGATAGCCGAGGCTCGGAGGGAGTAGTTGGTCTTGTACGTCGATTCCGAGGCTACAAGGACCCGGACATGACTCTCCACGCCGCGCTGTCCTTGGAGCAGGTGGGGTTAGGCAGCACGGGTGTCAGTCGTGGGCACAGCGCCGAGCACAGCGACCGGTAACCCCCGCCCCGTCCTGTCCCGGACGGCATGGCGTTGATGTGACTCCCATTTCGTCGGCCACTCCGCTGTATCGAGCCGTCGTTCGGCTGACGTCGCGGGAATGGTTGGGCGCGTTGGTTGGATGTGACGTCCTCGTCCGAGGCCTCGTGGCGCGGGGCCTCGGGCGAGGCGGAGAATCGGTACCTCGCCCGAGGCCTTGCGGTTTCATTTTGGGCCGAGCCTTGGATAAGGTGGGGGTTTGCTGGTGGTTGTCTCTTGGCTTCGATTTTTACAAGGTCTAAGCGATTTTTTCAGTTCTTGCTTAGGGGACCCCTTTTTATGGTACCCGACAGAGGGACTCCTGCAGCCCCTCTCTAGGCCGGTTTTGCAGCACAGGATCTCTCTCTACGCCGATGATGTGGTGTTGTTCCTCAGTCTAGAAGCTGGTGACATCAATCTGGTAATGGAAATTCTCAATCTTTTTGGTGATGCTTCGGGGCTTAAAACCAACCTTCAAAAGAGCAGTGTTTTACCCATCAGGTGTGGTGACATGGAGTTGACCGCCATCCAGAACCTGTTGCCTTGTGCGGTGTCCGAATTCCCTTGCAAATATTTAGGTTACCCCTCTCCCTTAAGAAGCTCACTAAGGGGCAGATCCAGCCTATTATTGATAAGATTGCAGATCAGCTACCAGGTTGGAAGGCGGACCTCATGACTAGGGCTAGAAGAAAAGTGCAGGTACAGTTTGTGCTCACTGCTATGCTAGTGTACCTTGTTATGGCCATAGACTTCCCTCCCTAGGTGAAGGGTTGAGATGGCGACTAGAGGGGGATGAATAGTCTTTTCTAAAACTTAATCGTGTCGGCTAACCGATACAAATACGGAATTAAAACTATCGGTCTAGCCAAGACTACATCCCACTATATATGTTCACTAGCACCTTGCAAAGATAACAATTATGCAACAAAGGTACCGGGCTAGCTAGAGCTCTCCTAAACAATTCTAGGAGTAAGGTTACACAAACCTATGCCACTAGTACTTTAAGCAACAAGGGAGCTCCTACACATGCTAGTAAGCAAAAGCACAAAGCTAACTAAGCTCACTAGCAATGCTCAATAATAAGGCAACCAATGCCTAATTAGAGAGCGCAAATACTTAGTTACACAAACTAAGCAATGTGACTAACAAGGTTACTAAAACCAAATTAGCCACGCAAGGGAGCTACTTCTATGCTACACAAGCAAGAAGGTAATTAGCAAGCTACAGAAGCTATCTAATTACAAGAGCAACTACACAAACTTAATATGTATAAAAGTAATTGCAAGCTTGTGTAATGAGGATGCAAACCAACGGGAAGAACAAGGTTGACACGATGATTTTTCTCCCGAGGTTCACGTGTTTGCCAACACGCTAGTACCCGTTGTGTCGACCGCTCACTTGGTGCTTCGACGGCTAATTAGCATCACCCGCTAAGCCCGCACGTCAGGCACCGCAAGAACCTACCCCTTGAGTGAGGGTAGCTCAATGACACGCTTTACTAGAGTTGCTCTTCGCGGCTCCCGTGGGGCGAGCACAATGCCCCTCTCAAGCACTTCTCCAGAGCGCCGCACAAGCTTCTTGCGCGCTTCGACGAAGACCACCACCAAGCCGTCTAGGAGGTGGCAACCTCCAAGAATAACAAGCACCACCGGTTTGCAACTCGATCACCTAATACCACTCGATGCAACCTCACGATGCAATCGTACTAGAATCACTCACTCACACAATCGAATGATCGCTATCAAGTATGTGTGAGATGGAGGGCTCCCAAGCTCTCTCAAGCATGGACACAAAGTCCCTCAAGGTGCTCTACCAGCCATGGCCGAAGGCCACTTCTATTTATAGCCCCAAGGGCTAAACTAGCCGTTACCCCTTCACTGGGCAACGGTCGGGCCGACCGGACGCTCCGGTCGTGCTGACCGGACGCTGGACCTCAGCGTCCGGTCGCCCGCAGACGGTCACGTGTCCTGATTCCAACGGTCACTTGACCTGACCAGACGCAGCAGCTTTCAACTGACCGGACGCTGAACCCCCAGCGTCCGGTCGTTTCTAGTAAGGTACCGACCTCGACCGGATGCGTCCGGTCACACTTGATCGGACGCAGCCAACGTCCGGTCACACTCCAGCTTCTGCGTCATCGTACGTCAGCCTGACCAGACGCAGCCAGCCAGCGTCCGGTGCATGCAGATCCAGCATCTAGTCAGTTGACCGACGCCAGCATCTTCGCGACCAACTCGTTTTCACTTCTAGCTTCTTCACCCTTTCTCCAATGTGCTAACCACCAAGAATTTGCATCCGGCGCAATAGAAAATAGGCATTTCATTTTTCCGAAAGCGCCGAATGTGCCAACACCACCAAGTGTACACCACCATGTGTATATGTGTTAGCATTTTCACAATCATTTCCCAAAGGATGTTAGCCACTCAACTTGCCACGCCACTCGATCCTAGCGATAATGCAAAGTTAGATCACTCGAGTGGCACTAGATGACCGATATGCAAACAAGTTTGTCCCTCTTGATAGTACGGTCATCTATCCTAAACCCAGTCATAAACTTCTATACACACCTATGACCGGTGAAATGAAATGCCCTAGGTTATACCTTTGCTTTGCGCATTCCATTCCATCTCCTTCAATGTCGATGCAACACATGCACCAATACGATCAACAATGATATGATCCACTTCATATCATCACATGATCATATTGGTTCATCGATCTTGACTCTACTTGCTCTTCACCGTTGCCATCGTCCATCGACGCCAAGTCTTGCTCAAGCTTCACCGCCACGTGGTCCATCACTCCAAAGCCTTCGACTTGCCCTTCACGCTTACAACCGGTCCATCAAGCCAAGTCTTGTCTTGATCTTCTCCACCTTGATCACATGACTCAATGTCATGTCTCATGTGCATTTAAGCTCCTTCATCATCACATGTATGAGCTTTGCAACATTTTCAAGCCATTTTCACCTCCATGGCATATGTTTGTCACACATGTACCTGTGGACTAATCACCTATGTATCTCACATAAACATAATTAGTCCAACTAAGTTGTCACTCAATTACCAAAACCAAATAAGGACCTTTCACTAGGCCATCAAAGCTGTGGATAAACTTAGACGGGGTTTCCTATGGAGGGAAAGAAAGGAAGTAAAAGGGGATCATTGTCTTGTGGCATGGGGCAAGGCGAGCCGTCCACCGGAGCTTGGTGGTTTGGGGATCTCGGACCTGAAATATCTTGGATGGGCGCTGCGGATGTGCTGGGTTTGGCTTCAGAAAACGGAACCCCATAGGCCCTGGGCGAACTTTCCTATCTAGGTGTCTAGACAGGTCCAAGCCTTCTTCAGATTTGCGGTTGTCTCTGAAGTTGGCAATGGGGCAAAAACTTTTTTCTGGGCTGATAAATGGCTGAATGGACAATCAATTGCAGACCTAGCCCCTCATCTTCTTGCTGGAATACCAAAAAGGATAGTAAATAAACGCATAGTTGAAGAAGCTCTTACTAATCGTGCTTGGGTTCTGGATAGCTGAGGTATTATGACAGTGGAAGTAACGGTGGAGTTCCTCAATCTCTGGGATCTCCTTTATGAGTTTCAACTACAGCCGGAGGTTGAAGACGCTCACATTCGGCGTCTTTCTTCTAGTGGTTAGTATTCGGCCAAGTCAACATATGAGGGTTTTTTCATAGGATCCACTCTTTTTGGCCCATATGAGAGAATCTAGAAATCTTGGGCTCCACCCAAGTGTCGTTTCTTCATATGGCTGGTCGCACATGACAGGTGTTGGATGGCTGATCGGCTTGCAAGGCAGGGGCTGCCACATCTGGCACAATGCCCCCTCTATGATAAAGAGGAGGAAACTGTTAATCATCTGTTGGTTTCTTGTGTCTTTGCTCGGCAATTTTGGTTCTATTTGCTCCAGCACTTTGGGATCCAACAATTCTATCCACAGCCTTCGGATTTGTCTTTTGACGTGTGGTGGGAAAATTCAAGCAATGCTACTGTTGGGTTAACAAGGAAGGGGTTCAACTCTCTTGTGATCTTAGGAGCATGGACCTTGTGGAACCACCGAAATAGGTGTGTTTTTTACGGAGCTACTCCCAGCTTGGGTGGTGTTTTGGGTTTTGCTCTAGAAGAGAGTCGGCTTTCAGCTGTAGTGGGGCTCGAGGGCTATCTTTCTTGGCTTCCCAGCCTCCCCCTCCCCCTATAGCCCTATAGTGTAGAGGACGTCTAGTCTTGGTCGCCTCTTTGTTTCCACAGGTGTGTTTGTACTTTTATTTTGGAGTGGTGTGGTGTGTTTTAACTGGGGTCTCTCCCCCCTTTTTTTCTTAATATAATGAAGCGCAGTTCTCCTGCGTTTTCGATAAAAAAAGTTGTTTCTTCACTGCATCAACCTTCTTGCTCTTCAATGGCAAGATGATTGTGGTTGTAGGTAGGATTTTGGAGCATCCATATATAGCTTTGATATCTGAAAGGGTAGGTCCAAATTCCACCCACTCAGGGACAATGTACCCAATATTGCATTCAGCACATGGTTTCTCATCAAACTTGATCTGGTAACCATTACTAAATATATGGGGCTGGCTTGATATCAAGAAAACACTCTTTAACCCATACCTAAATTAAAGGCACAAAATATTAGAACTGGTATTGAGGCAACTCTTTAACTCCGCCTATGTTGTCTCAACATAGTAGGTCCCAAGCCCTGATAAAGGAGGATGGTTGTGATAGGCATGGCGAGCCAACGTTAAATCTAGCAATTCTAATGGAGATGAAACTTGAAAAAAACCGTTGGGGCGTAACCCTCTTAGCGACGCGCCATATTAGAATCCGGGTATGGTGTTAAATGGGCAAGGGCCGGGTCGGCACCCCCAGTGACACGCCGTGTCGCGATCTGGGCATGGTGTCACGTGAGCAAGGATCGGGTCGTCGCTTCTTTAGTGGCGCGCTACATCGGCGCCCGGGTGTAGTGAAAAATGAGCAAGGGTCTTCACATCTGAGTCGATGGGTGCGAAGGGTAAGGAAGCTAGTCGAACCAACTAGGATCCATT